>NC_064616.1:717006963-717309994 GCF_023898315.1 Schistocerca nitens
AAAAGTGTACCTATTTTTCTTTAGAATTGCTGCATTACTCACATAATTTATTTTCATGTTTCGGACCATTTCCTCCTGTATAAATTATTCTACAGACATAAAGCAACCGTCTGGAACCGCAAGACCGCTACGGTCGCAGGTTCGAATCCTGCCTCGGGCATGGATGTTTGTGATGTCCTTAGGTTAGTTAGGTTTAACTAGTTCTAAGTTCTAGGGGACTAATGACCTCAGCAGTTGAGTCCCATAGTGCTCAGAGCCATTTGAACCATTTGAACATAAAGCAACCAGCCGGAAAATTCTCCAATTGGAGCATAAGAAATGCGTATATGTTCCTGTATATTGAACAGACTCTGACTGAAAAGTGGGCTATCAGCAGCCTCGTTCTACCTTCTCAGCACCTTTAAAATTTTTTCCAGAACTTCTGGCATGCGAACATTTCGCGCTTTTTTATCCTTAAAAAACATGTAACTCACCTCAACCTACGTTTCTCAATCACTCATTCAGCCCAACTCACTGACATTATCTCTTTATATCTCTCTGTCATTGTCTCCCGTGTCGGAGCCACAGTCCACTTCTTTCTGTCCTACTCCTCCAGTCACCTCTCACTATCGTTGTCTTCCTCTAGCTCTCATTTATTGCTAATATCTCTTTCCTTCCTTCCTACTGCTGCTGTCTCACTTCAAAGTCACTATCTCTGGCCGGCCGAAGTGGCCGTGCGGTTAAAGGCGCTGCAGTCTGGAACCGTAAGACCGCTACGGTCGCAGGTTCGAATCCTGCCTCGGGCATGGATGTTTGTGTTGTCCTTAGGTTAGTTAGGTTTAACTAGTTCTAAGTTCTAGGGGACTAATGACCTCAGCAGTTGAGTCCCATAGTGCTCAGAGCCATTTGAACCATTTCACTATCTCTCTCTTCCTCATTTTCATTGTCATATCATCTGTCTCTCATTATCAGTGGCTCTCACCCACTTCCATTTTTCTTTTGCTTTATTCCTCGCACCTCCCCTGACACTGTCTCCTTCACACTTTTCCTAGCACTGTTCTGTCACTGTCAACTACGCTGCACTGTCACTTGTCCCTCTCCTTATCTCCAACTGCCGTTGCCTGCTTTGCTCTTTGTATAACACAACCACTGTCTACTCTCTTCCGGTATTATTACTGTTCCGTCTCTTTGCCACTTCCACTGTCTTCATCTCTCTCAGTATAAAAAGCCGCGAACATGTTTGTATTCCAAAAAATTTGGGAAAATTTTTTAAGGTGCTGAGGAAAGTAGACTAAGGTAGCTGGAAACCCACTTTTCAGTCAGGATCTTTTAAATAAACAGGAACATATTCGCATTTTTGTGCTCCGATAGGAACATTTCTCCGCTGATTCTCTTCTCGCCCCTGCTGCAGAAGATCTCGCAACTCAAATGAAAGATATTTATTGATCAGTAAAATTTAGATAATTACATATGTGGAATTGAAATAACGCAAAACTAATTTTGCATATCACACCGGATTTGAGGTGAAAAAAAATTGCAAGTGCTTCAATACTAAAATATGGGGTTCCCAGATGATTACTGAGACACTTTACGTTATCTTTTTTCGTGGTACGTCACTTCATAAACTACGTTTTCGCCCTATATCGGATTTTACGTGTATATTTTACGTGTACAAGTAATGTTACTTTGAACCTCTGTATATCGGAAACGGATAAAGATATGAAGAAAACTGTGAAGCTTGTTCGAGATCGGGATAGTGGGAATACATAGTAAAAATTACACCCACACTGTGCATAGCCATTTGGGAGTCCCCTGCTGCGTTTTGGTATATATATATATAAAGTTTTGGGGGTGTTTCTCGATAACAGATAAATATTTCTTAACACAGGGAGATGGCTCTTCCACCTAGAGAATTCGAGTTATTTTCTGTGATTATTCATTATTTAGATTTCGCCTCATACCGAATCTTGCTTGTGGAAGTAGTGTAGCTTTGAACCTCCGTATCTTGGGAATGGATGAAGATATCACGAAAATTTTTAAGTTTGTTCGAGATCCCTATCTTAGAAATATATGGTCAACCTTTCAGCGATTTAATGTGCATAGCCGTCTTGGGCTCCTCGGCAGGCTTTTGGTCCGCTGGTGACGGCGAAAATATAATTAAAAAAATTTATGGAGGCTAATGGAGTCTCCATAAGTCCCATCAAGCCCGCCGTAGAACACATAAAATGGAAAAAGGAATCAACCGATTTGCTCCATTTTCTGAAGGAGGAGGAAATTTGTAATATTCGTACTTTGACACTGTATTGTAGGATAGTGACATTAAGATGATCCTTGTGTCGGCATACAAATGGTCTCTAGCCCAAGGGCCATCCAAAACATATAACCTCAAATTTTTATCACCAACGGAACTTGAAGTATGAGCACAGGAAAATACCGTTTTTATGAGCGGCGTTTTGGAACATATTAGCTACGCATGCTATCACATGTATACCGATTAAACGTTGAGCGGCTTACTGTAAACACCAAAATTATCTGTCATGGTAACAATGATACTCTATGTCCACCAAATAAACATCAAACTATTCATACAATATCCACGTACAGCCCCTCAAATGTTGTCGACGGGTTTCTTGTCCACCTAGTTTACAGTACGTTGTTGTCCGCTCAGCCATTAAGACGATATTCTGGCGGCAGGACGATCACTGTAACAGAGGAAAACGGAATAAACACGGTATGAGTGAATGCTGTTCGCATATGTATCGTTCGTCAAAAGTAAAGTAGCACCGTTCGATAGGAGAATTTAAATACAGAGAAAGGTACGCAGCAAATGTCTTAGTGCACTCAAGTATGAACAAGTATTCCTCAAATGTTAGTGTCGTCAAGTTTAATAATAAATGACAGGAGTCATGTCTTCTTGTGTCCTTCACAGCCTATGTGGCCGAGTGTTTGAGGCACTGAACTTGCATTCGGGACTATGGGACTGCAAATATCTGGCCGGCATCTGAGATTTATGTATCCTATGGTTTTCATAAATTTGTTACTGCGAATGTCGAGATGGTACCTTTAAGGAAGGCTCGACCAGTTTCGTTCCCAGTGATTGTGCTATCGGAGTTCCTGGTGCGTCTCTAGAAACCTCGTCTTGGACGAGACGGTAATTCACAATCCCTATTTTCTTCAAAGCTTCTGCCTTTAAAGAAAGTGACGTACTGAAAACGACGGCGCAAATGAATACTGATTTTGGAATACGTATTCTTTCTATGGTGGATGACATTTCATAGATGAGTGTTCAAAGATTTTTACAATGAGTTCATTAATGTCAGTAGTTACTGTTGTAATTTCTGACAACAGAAAGGCTCTTTGTAAAAATCTGTTTAAAAATGTTGGGCTCGCACTGCTCCACTACACCTACCAATCAACTGCAGATATGAAAGAAAAGGTTATAAATAACCTCAAAATCAGCTCTCTCCTCGGTCATGCCATACGAACCATTTGATACACTCTAATATGAAAAAAGACGAATAACAAAGGAGTTACGCAAATTGGTCACAAATTGATATTCACACAGGTATCGACGGAAGAGGTGAAATAGTAAACTTAGGTGACCGATGGGTGAATGTGTTACGCTGCAGCGCAGTTTCATTGCGCAGCTGGCAAGGATAGTGAACAGGGGATACGTCGATACTAGGGCATAAAGTCTTTGCGAATTTCATTCCGTGTACTCCGTTGTACAGTAGCTATGCCTCGTAGACAGGCGCGTGAACAATAATGCCGATATCAGCATTTGAAAAATGGTTCAAATGGCTCTGAGCACTATGGGACTTAACATCTAAGGTCATCAGTCCCCTAGAACTTAGAACTACTTAAACCTAACTAACCTAAGGACAGCACACAACACCCAGTCATCACGATCAGCATTTGAGAGAGGACTTGTAGTTGGGCGCTAAGAAGCCGATTGGAGTAATCGGCGAATCGCTCAACATTTGAACAGGAGCTATGTCACCATTCGACGATGTTGGCCGGTATGGGTGAACCATGGCCGAACACACCGTCAAGAAGGAAGCGGTAAACCTAAAGAGGCGACAGAACGTGACGACAGAGCGATCATCAAAGAGGTACTCAGATCCTTTGATTTATCATTATCATCGACCCGATGAGCAACTGGTGCATCAGTGAGCACCTGGCTTACAGAAAGGGGCTGAGATCACGGGGCCCCTTGCGCCGACTACCACTGACCCCTGTAACCCTGTTTGCAGTGGTGTCGGGCACATTCCGCCTGGGATCTTGTGGACTGATGTAAGTTTGTCTTCACTGATGAGTCGCGCTTCTAACTGAGCCCCGATGACCAGGGAACACGCGTCTGGAGATGCCCCGGACGGCGGTGGGTTACTAAGCTGACTGTCGCCCACCATAGGGCCCGAAAATCGTGAGTGAGGGTCAGGAGAGCCACATCATTTCATAGAAAAACCCCTTTGGTTGTCATTCGCGGCACACTCGCAGCACTACGGTACATCGACAATATTCTACGCCCCATTTTGTTGCCTTCCATGGCAAGCCATCCTTGGCTTACATTTCTGCGAGAGTTTCTACTGCTTGGTTTCGTGCTTGGCAAACCCTTTCTTTGGCCAGGAAGGTCGTCGGATTTCTCCCCAATTGAGAACATTTGGAGGAACCATCTTGGATGTCTGACAGTCTAACGCGCCAATTAGACATAATTCGGCACGTTATAACTCAGGAAGACATCCAACAGCTTAGTCAGAGCCAAGTAGAATAACTGCTTGCATAAAGGCCAGAGGTTGACCAAAGCGTTATTGACTTGCTCAACTCGTGATGCTATTTCTTCCATGTTTTGTGGAAGTGTATCATTTGTTCGTCAGTACATGTACATCACAGCTACAGATTGCCGTCACATTCGGATAATTCCTTCACAGTGAGTCATATTTTTATATATTTATTTCTTGTCTTCGAGTGTATTTAGCAAGAAAATAAGTAGCAAGAACTCGGGACTGTATTTTCTACCAGGAAATCAAACTGTATAACATATTTGCCTAGTATATTAAAGGAATAACAAAAATTAACATATTAGAAAGGGCAGTTTAAAGATTTCCTCTTAAGTAATTCAATACAATAAAGCTTTTCTTTGATTTCATGAAGTGGAGGTATTAAAATGTATCACAAATGAGTAATAAAACACCTCTATCATACTGCTACATACTTCCATAGTATCACACATGTAGCCGGTACTAGAGAACCACATTTCCAAGCTCAGTGGTGAACAACAATAATCTCGTTTTATTTTCATGAGCTCAGTATATTCTTCCTCACGGAGGGATGTTGGTTCAGATTTTAGGAAGCCAAAGGGTTTCACCATAGACATGTTGGTAGCGGATGTGTGCTTGTATACAAATTCTGTATCATGTGCATTCAGTGATGAGATGTGAATGAAAAACGTAATATTAGTCCTGACTTTATTAACTAATTTGTTTGCAAGTAGGTATAAACAAAAGAACATTGTACGTAAGTATGAATTCTTATAAGGATAGATCTGAAAATTTCTGCATTTATTATTTTGCTAAACATTAATTACGATTCTGAATTTACTTTCAGTTATATTTTTGGTGGATTAATGCATCGTGATTGTAAGACGATCTGTGGATGATGAAACAGCCAGTGAAGCACAAATCTTTTCCAAAATGGCATGGCAGGAATTAGCGTGGAGACCTAACTACGAGTGCAAGAGAAGAGAAGCCAACCGACCAATGTGTGATATTCTCGGAGAAGTCGATCTGGTGTTATGTCACGGTGCTGCAGTAGCCGGGATTATACTGTAGTTAAGTATTCGTGGCGACGCAGGGTGACATCAGCGTCCGGAGCACCTCTGCTGGGGCACTTACCTCACAAATCGCCGTATTTTTACGATCGCCGTATAATACTGCCGTTAGCCTCGCTGTCTAGCCTGGATGATAAACGGGCCCGGTCATTCGCCCAGCTACACCCAAACCAGACTAAAGCAAGAAGCCACGCTGTCTGTCAATATTGTACCGGTGCGTCAAAGAACGTTTTATTCGTCTGTCCAAACAAGGATGCACGTCCCACTTTATTAGTTTTAAATGTAGTTGGCGTCAAACCCGGTTACAGTATTTCAGTCATGTGTCTTGAGCATGGTTACGCAAGACATCAAGATCCAGTAGGCCCAAACCGCATCCTTTCGCTTCATTAACGATCGACCGCCTAGTGCTTTTGCGGGCCTCTGTGAGGTTGTTTTCCTCGATAGTACGTAGCCATTCGCCGACTGTTCTTCCGGTGTGCCTCAAATAACCAATAAAAACATAAACAAAACACAAATAAGGGAAGAACGGAGCTTACGAAATTTATAGTGACATGACGACCTTTCAATTTTCTCCATCACATTGTGGCGACAGGATGAACTCACAACCGCCGAAATATATCCAAAAATCCCTGATGGTTGACACGTGTCAATTCTCCTGTCTGAAAGCTTTGTCGATGCGTTTTTCTGAGGTTACAACTATTCCGTGGTTTCAAAATTTTGTGACCCGCTCTGTAACTTTCTGGTTTTGCTGTCTACAGTGTAGTTGATCTACAGTGATAACTGTCAAAGTGCGGTGGTTACGACACAACCTTTGTACTCAGAAGGAGCCACATTCGAAGCACTGTCGAGTGGAACAGATTTAAGTTCTATATTACTTAATGAAAATGCTGGGGTGGTTCCTAAAACAAGGCCAATGCTGATTTACTTTCACGTCCTTGCCGAGCGGTTCTAGGAGCTACAATCTGGAACCGCGCGACTGCTACGGTCGCAGGTTCGAATCCTGCCTCGGGCATGGATGTGTGTGATGTCCTTAGGTTAGTTAGGTTTAGGTAGTTCTAAGTTCTAGGAGACTGATGACCTCAGAAGTTAAGTCCCATAGTGCTCAGAGCCATCTGAACCACGTCCTTGCGCGGTCGGAATTTTTCCTCCATCTCTCATGACCTAGTACTGTCGTTGTCTTCCATCTAACCTGTAATGGTCTATCCTCTCCTCTTCCCCTCCGTACCCATAAAAGATAAAATACAGACAAATGCTTAAAACTATACAGGTCTATGTGTGTTTACTAATTTTAAAATTACAAGATCGTCGTCATCATTTTCTTGTTCCACTTTGTACGGAAATTTTATTCTCTCGGAAACCTGTTTTAATTTACCACACGATTCTTCAACTACAAAAGTGATTACGAGTTTAGGTTCACCTAATAAGGACTTTTGTGTTAGTGATTACTGTACGAAATAGTAACTTGTGCTGTAAAGTGGAATTAATATATATTTTTCAAAATAGAAATAAAATGAAATACGATTAACTTTTTATATAATTTGAATAACACATTAGTATAATTTCAACAAGGTATGGAACACCTCTGCCCATTAACAATAGAGGAATTCTCTATTTCGGAAACGTCGCCTGTGCTGCATGACGTTGGGTGTAAAAAGGGAGGTAGAGTGGTCGCGGGGAAGAAAACTTGTACACTAATTGATGGAACGTGTCTGGATACCCCTTTGTAATACGGACTTCAGCACTAGATGTCACAATAGGTGTACCCATCAGCATAAAAGGAGGTGGGACGTACTGTGCTGTCAGTAGAAGAGCAGCAACAGCAGAATGGATCGGTCAGAAGAGCTCAGTGATCAAACATAGCAATTATACAGTCAACCGGTCGAAAATAACTGATATATCTGCCAAGGGTGTCTACATCACAGCCGGCCGTGGTGGTCTAGCGGTTCTAGGCGCGCAGTCCGGAACCGCGCGACTGCTACGGTCGCAGGTTCGAATCCTGCCTCGGGCATGGATGTGTGTGATGTCCTTAGGTTAGTTAGGTTTAAGTAGTTCTAAGTTCTAGGGGACTGATGACCACAGATGTTAAGTCCCATAGTGCTCAGAACCATGTGAACCATTTTTTTCTACATCACAATGAGATTTTGAGAATCGTAAAATTATATTGTGGGGAAGCAATGGTCAGAATTTAGAGCAACTATGCTCAAGGGGGAATAAAAACCTCTCCTGACCGATCCATTCTGCTGTACCGACAACACAATACGCCCCACCTCCTTTTATGCTGGCGGATACGCCTATTGTAAGATCTAGTGGTCAATTCCACATTACAAAGGGGTTTCCAGACACATCCCATCAGTTACTGTATATGGTTGATGCAAGTCTTAACTATTTCTACTAGGGAAAGAAAGCAGTATAATTGTAGCTTATCTATGTTCACATTTATTTTTGATGTGTTGATGAAAGTGTGTGTATGTGTGTGTGTGTGTGTGTGTGTGTGTGTGTGTGTGTGTGTGTGTGTCCGAATGTCTTGAATTGCGTGCGTGTATGTGTGTGTGCGTGTGTGTGTCCCAATGTCTTGACTTGCTATGGCAAAAGAGGAGCAATTCGAAGATGATGATGATATTAGCATGACAATGCACCCTATCAGAAAGCAACAGATGTGAGACAATGGTTTGTGGACAATAGCATTCCTGAAACACTCTTCAAATGGACTGGGCTGCCAAGAGTCCCAAGGCCGAATCTAGAGGAACATCTTTGATATGAGATAGAACATCCACTTCGCTCCAGATCCCAGTGTTGGACATCATTATTTTCTCTGGTTTCGGCCCTCGAAGAAGAATGGGCTGCCGTTCCCCCACAGACATTCAGATATCTTATTAAAAGTGTATCCAGCACAGTTCAAGCCGTCATAAAGCCGAAGTGTGGACCATATTAATGTCCAATGATAGGTGTCAGAGTAACTTTGATCAGATAGTAAACACTGTGTGTAATGTACACCAGTCGAACTGTTATGGCAGTTTGGGTTCAACTTGTTAGGTTTACCTTCTTTAGGCAGGTTTAAGTAGTTCTAAGTTCTAGGGGATTGATGACCTCAGCAGTTAAGTCCCATAGTGCTCAGAGCCATTTGAACCATTTTGTCGAGTAGATAGAGTACATGCTACAGCTATTGTGCGCCTTCAATGCTCAATTTCCAAAAAACTGAGTGTGATGCGAACATTTATCGGCCAATTCTTACGAAAATATATGTCCAGTTACTGTTCTGTGAATACTGGTGTGGTTACGACTTCACTGCTACTCTACGTACATTAATGGACTGAGTTGTCCATATTGTTTGACTGATAGTCTCTTATTAATTGATAGTAACGCTATTTAATAAAATTTGATTTTGCTAAGCCCAGTGTGAAATTCATTATATAGTATTGTTCCTCTTAGTACACCCTTAAATATTTCCTTTAGATCTGTAGAAACTCATGCTACAGTGATACTTTATAAAAAGCATATTTAGTTGTTGCTTCCTCATTTGGACATGTACTTACTTTACCTCATCATAGTCATTCTCATTATCCCCAAGATACAGTTTGCTATCTTAGATGAGGTCCATCGCTCAGCATGCAGAAAACTAAATGATATTTAGCAAGCAGTTTTTGTTGATGCTCCTGAGTTATCTGGATGTAATTCTCTACATAAATACATAGTAACAGCAATTGTCGTTCTCTCTGGATATGTATGGTTTGGTTCTCGAAGATTTAAGTTGATACTGAAGTTGCAGATACGCTTGGAAAAATGTGTAGAAAAGCAGGTTAATTCCAACTATTTAACAGACTAAGTTTAAAATATAAATTTACAGCATTATTTCAAAATTCTAATGCATAACACTAAATTATTCATTCCTTTTTTTAGAGTGTTTAAAGCTTCAGTTATTTAACTCTTCGAACGTCCTTTCAAGCGAATAATATCCAAAGAATTTATGAAGCACAAGACGTGATGATTAAGAAAAATTATGCAAAACACAGGTCAATTTAAATGCAGCCTTCTGATGTAAAATGGTAGTAGCTCATTACGTAATGCCTAAAGTCTAAAACTGAGTTTTTCGAGGATAAAGAAAGATTAGCCATTAACGTCTCGTAGACGCCGAGCTTATGGGAAACGGAGCTCAATTGGCAATGGGCAAGGATAGAGAATCAAATCGGCTGAATTCACCTGAAAGGGCCTTTAATGTTATTCTCAACAAGGGTTTCGGAAAATCAATGGAAAACCGAAATGTATGTGGCAGGAGCCTATCTGATCCCAGTTCCTCCCGAAAGCCAATCTTGTATCTTAATGACTGTGCCAAAGCATTTTGTGACTGCGGCATGTAGTATAGTCCATTTTTAAGGACATCACACACATCCATGCCCGAGGCAGGACTCGAACCCGCGACCGTAGCGGTCGAGCGGTTCCAGACTGTAGCGCCAAGAACCGCTCGGCCACTCCGGCCAGCTGTTTTCGACAATGGTCAAATAATATAGGTAGTTTGTTATACCTTGATGGTAGTGTACCTGGGAACAAACAATGACTTTTAGTGGTACTTCAGTGTAACGATTGATTTTAGCATCACCTAAACGAGTGCGCACTAGAGACTACCACAAACAGTTCCGCCATTTTCCAAAGTTTTTGTGTTGTTAGACATGAGATTGCAAATTCCACAGCTCTTGTAGATATTTCACGTTCTAACATTTAAGTCCTCTATGATACGTCAAATTGAATTGGATTATATTGTTAATTCTTCATGTACAGAATTTTATGGTGACTAAAATGCTATAATATATTTTTAGAACGATTTATGTAACATGTGGAATTTAAGCCATAATTCGTCGGTCGTGCGGCATCTTGCTCCTTGAAACAAAAGTAGGTCTTTTACCATGGAACATATGACACTTGCAAATTAATGGAGTTTCTTAACAATTTTATCCGCTTTAAAATGAAAATCTATGTTATTTTACAATAGCTTATATTTCATAATATATTTAAATTTGAACTGGTTTTTGATAGTACTTCTGTTTAATTCTATTTTAATTATTGATTATTGGTGTGTAGTACACTAATAATGTAACAAGTGGACTATTAAACATAGCGTTCACAAAATTCTCTCGATTGCAACACTTATAAATTTCGGCCGAATATTTGTTCTTATCTGTATGACATTTTGCTCGTACCTTGGATAATGTTTTCACATTTGGAGAAACAACCTTAATTTTCCGGAGTAATTTTTGTAATTTCAGAAAAAGACTGCAGCACATGAAAAGTGAATGGCATTATTTAAAAATGGTATAAGAAAATATATTAAACTTCAATTACAGGATTGGCTAGAGGTGGAAGTTTGAAAAGTGATGAAGGTGTGTTCCTAAACCACCCTAAATGATTAACTGTGGATTGTATGGTGATGGTGCACGAGCAGTGTGCCACACTCCATTCGTTAAAATCTGTTAGAAAATTTATTGGGAGTTGGCCAAGCTAACACTTAACCAGGACCTTTCATAGATAACTCCATAGTAACTGCCTGTAACATCTCATTTCTGTTACAGAAGCAGTTTATTAATGATGTCACTGAGAAATATTTTATGCTTGCTTCTACTTCCTCTAGTAACCCTTCTTTTTATTCTTATTCTTCCTTCATTTCTTGATTTATGATTAGCGACTGATGTTTTACGGTTTAGAACTGGCACTTACATTATCTCCTGTAAGGCGGAGAAAACTTAACTGCGAACAGATATACGAGTCTCGAAGCATGCTCTTCAACTCGCATTTAATCGTAATATTCACGATATTCATAGGCTGGAAAAGCACAATACAGTATTATGTACGTATCGTTCCAGTTACAGCTATGTGCATTACGTCTAGCACATCCTACTGCTGAAAAAATAATGTTATTATAAACATTCTACGTCGTAAAAGTGATTTTAAATATAAGGTTGTACACTGCTTGCCACTGAAATCAGAAACGATGGTAAACAATGAAATTTTGTTTATTATGTATACGCAGCATGGTAAGAAGAATTAATGCTTAAATATGTAGGTGATTTGCGTGTATAGAGTGTGCAAAATTTGGCACAGAGAATCCTTACAAGTGGCAGCCACAGTGGCTCTAAGTCGGCTGGGCATCGAGCCAGACTGAGCGTCGATGACAAATACTATCACGTCATTTCATGCTTCTTCAGTTCTGTCAGAGATAATTAATCGTAGAGGCTGGTGCGTGGTTCAAATGGTTCAAATGGCTCTGAGCACTATGGGACTCAACAGCTGAGGTCATTAGTCCCCTAGAACTTAGAACTAGTTAAACCTAACTAACCTAAGGACATCACAAACATCCATGCCCAAGGCAGGATTCGAACCTGCGACCGTAGCAGTCTTGCGGTTCCAGACTGCAGCGCCTTTAACCGCACGGCCACTTCGGCCGGCTGGTGCGTGGTGGCGTGTGACTTTCTCGCAACCCATGACCAGATGTTTTCAGTGGTTGAGAGATCTGTAGAGGGTGCTGGCCAGGGATCTAGTCGAACACTCTTTATCGAGACAGATCAGGGCAGAACGGGTGACGCATTCGTGTGTCATCTCGATTAAAGATAACATCACGTGGGCCTCGAAGACAGGGCACAGTCTTCTGAATTAAAACGTCACACGCATACCACCTGCTGTTCAAATTACCGACTATGAGAACCATATTTGGTAGTATTGTGTGCCTAGTGGCACCCTAAACAATCACTCCAGGTTCTCGGTGCGTAAGACGATGATGAATGTAATCCTGAAAAGTTTGTTCTCCTCAGCCTGCACACACTTATACGTTCATCGCGATTTTATACGCAAAACAGAGCTTGTTGTGAAAAGACAACGTGGTGCAACTCCTGTGCAAGATGTTACCATTGGGCACACAATCGCCGGAACGCCTCTCTCTGTTGCAGCGGCATGCGGAGCTGGAACATGGGTTGGCGTGCCGACAGTCCATGATGTTCCAGACGTTATCACAGTGTCCACTGGGATACTTGCCTAGCTGCAAAAAAGCCAATTTCGTGACTCATGATTCATGGCGTGCGATCCTGCACGGCCGAGCGAACAATACGTCTGTTCTCTTGGGCGCTAGTTGCGTGGAGCCGTTGAATGGTGCATAACGTTGAGTATGACTGTACTGAACCCATGGATTACATACTCGCATGTCAGTAATGAGACCTAGACCGACGCGACTAGCAATATCGCTTAATGATGAATCACAATGTCGAGAGACCAAAAACCACACTTGTTGGTAGACGTTTCTCCTTCTTGCGCGAAATATAACACGATTTTCTCACGAACAAAAATCATTCAAATGCTATTTCAAAATGAGGAACCCAATTCGTAATCTTCCCATATATACAACGAGTAGATATCGTTGCTCGTATTAATCTTGTGTAGTTCACTGTAATTCTTATAATTTTTATATCCAGTCATGCAGTATACTTCATGACAATTTGACGTTCGTCGCACGCCGCCATCATGATGTTGCAATTCCAAAGTCTAGGAGTGTGTATATATCAACACTGCCATATATAAATCTGCAGTGTACGTATAAAATTGTGGATTAGGTTATCTAAAGCTTAACGTCAGTTGATTCAATTATATTTCAAGTGTTTATTAGAAATAATTAAAATCGTCTGATTAACTGGTTCTGTTTTTAGTTTTTATTTATAATTACGTTGCTTGTGAGAAGTAGGAGGTTATGTGTTATCACGTTACTGTAGATAACTTTTATTTATGCCAAACATACAGCAGCATTGCTAAATAACTACTTAACAATGAAACTGATGTAAGTTTTCATTTGAGACTGGATACAAATAATTTGGAGAATCTATTCAACAATAATTTTAATCCTGATAGGACATTCAACAGTCTCTTTGAAATGAGCATCCATGCGTAGGGGGAAGGGGGATGTATATTATTTTGTTGTTGTAACCAAAGGTAATGAATCAAATACTGGACGTTACTGTATTAATTTTGATAACTATAACCACTTTGCTACTCAAGCATTAGAAATAGTAGTGCGATGGGACAGAAAGTACAAGTGACAACGTTTCACTAAAGCAATATGAAATCATTGAGCACTTCATGGGAATTTGATACTTCAGATGCATACATTGTGGTGATTGCTTGTATTTCATATGATGTTCAGATGATGACTTATCGGTTGCTGTAAAGGGGAAAAATAAATACAACGAACATCCATTGCAAAGAAGAACCTAATCTACGTATCAAAATATGTTTTCATAGGTTCTACCGTGACTGTTTGTCGAAAGTATAGTAAGTAAACTTTTTATAACTAGTCACTAACCTTCAATACCTGTTAATTACAGCTCGCGATATTTTTCATCTGGAGTACAGATTTTCCGTGACTGCTCAGCCTTTGAAGTTTATACTTACTCGCTCAATAGTAACATTTTCAATGCCCAAGAAAAAATATGGCTACTAGAAAAAACAAGAAAAACAAGTGAATAGTACTATTAGTCGGTGTGGTGAGGATGAGGGTAAAAGGTCCAATGAAGAAGAAAGGCTTTTATTTCAAAATGAGGGAAACACCTGGCATGTGGACTCTACCTGGGATCCGATAATGGCAACAGTACGCTGCGAGCACTCGCTGATGATAGACATTCGGAAGGCACGCGCAGAGGATCTTGACTGAGCGCCCTCCCCCTTCCCCCCTGACATCCACTGGGTGTGGGCGCACCGCCACTCGATATCATCTTTTCATGACGACCGAGACGCTCTTTCTTCAATTCACCATGAGATGCGAATGACACTCGTCAAAACGTTGGGCCATTTCGACAGAGTCACTCGGTTGTAAATTCAGTATCTTTGTAGTAGTTCAACCCGCCTGGTAAGACAACGAGATTGTAATTAGAGGTCATTCTCATATGAAGAGCAGCTGGCAACAACTCACGGAACAGTGAATTCATTTCCATCAAGGCAATGCTGGGGAAACTGCTACTATTGCTTGAGATATAAATAACACTTTTTTATGTTTTTATAAAAGTTTTTATGCTCATATTGTCTTCTCTGTCTTCATGTTTTTGGGTTAATTGCCTATCTACACATAATTACGAGTTATAGTAATTTTATTCATCAATAGATCACTTTTTCAAGGATGTTGAAAGTATAACAATATTACAATTTAAGAACAACAAATATAACATAATTCGTGTAGATAAGAATTTACACACTCGAAGGTTTAGTCTGACAAGAACTGGATAGGTAGTCGGCTGTGGCCTTGTAGTAGGAACCATCCCAGTATTTGTCTGAAGTAAATTAGGGAAGCCACAGATAACATAAATCAGCATAGCCAGATGAAGACTGGAGCCTCCACCCTCCCGAATACAACGCCAGTGTGCTTAAAACAGTGCTACCTAATTCGATTTATCCCAATTGTAATACACTATCTTGCAAATAAGTTGCTTATTGACAAAAAGCAAGTGTTACACTGTTCATTCATTGCTCACTCCCTGTCACTGCACACATTTCAGACTCTATACAAACATTATGTCATAAAACACACAATGTCAGCTGACACCAGAATCATAGCGACGATGTTTGGTTTCCATTTTGTATACCGAAACTTCAGATCAGCTTGTCTCAAAAATTGTCGACATCCCTCAATAATGAATGAGATATTGAACTCAGGGAGAGGATAAGATGTTTATATTATACATTGCATTTCCCTGGGAGTAAGGTTTTGCAGAAAATAAAATAAAAAAAACATTATGTGAAAGTGTTGTGTGAGATGACAGACGCTTTATTGTAAATGTTATTATCTGTTTGTGTTATCTAACAAGGAATCCCTTGAGTGCAAGATCGCAAAAGGCCAATGATGTTTACAACATTTGAAGACCCACACATTTTCTACCATTCAACCACAATATTGGCTGGTAATAGCTACAGCGGGTGGCACTGGATGAGTCGGCGTACCTCGCAACAGTGCTACAGTACTAGTGGTGTTGATATAAAGCAGGGCAATTGGAAGAATAAACAAAGCAAACAGCACATTATACCTACAACAGCAGTTGCCGAAGTTGAAATTTCGTCAGAAAGGAACCCAGGGAATTTCGCAGAGTGAGAAAGAATTTACTGTATTCTGCCCACGCCTCTTATAAAGGGTGCCAAGGAAGCTGTTTTCTCAGATCGCTAGACAACAATTCAGGGGAATCGTATTAGTGGAGTTTATTACAGTAAGTTAAATTGACAATACTTAACTTTGCGCTTTCACAAAGGCGTGTCGCGAGCAAATGGCGACATGCAAATAATCAATGTTCTTCGGTATATACAATTTCATTGCAAGCAAATCAATACAGTTGATATGTCACTGCTATAGAGTTTGTATGACGGCTCGTCTTCCATTCCCCTCGTGGCTAGGCGGCGCGGCGCTTGCATTCTCTACGTGTAGAGGCCGCTCATGCCTTTGTGTCGTCTTAGAGAGGGGTGCGTCAGCGAACGACTGGGTGACATCGTCTCACAGCCCTCTCTGCTCCTCCGTTCTTGCTCATCATGCCGGCACTTGTCGTTATGCCCGAACAGAATTGGTAGACGAAATATTAGCGTTTCTGCAAGATGAGTAATTGGAATGTGTTGTCGTGTAAGCTCGACTGTGAGGACAATGTACATGAGGCGTACACCGATGACGATACGTGGTTAACAAGTGAAATAAGATTGTGAAACAGGTGTCGAGCCATGTAGTTCATCATCTTTGTCGGAAAGGTAGCCACAAATCCCGTCTCGAGTGAAACGTAGAGGAGGACAATCGTCGTCCAAGCAGCGGGAACCAAACATAATTACGTGCATCGAAGATTATCCGCAGATTATTAAAAGAAAAGAAAAAATGCGAGCAGACTTCGAGTAAGACCTCAGCAATACGATCTTACGCTGAATAAGAAAAACTAGGGATATTCAAGGGAGGAAAAGGCGCACTTGTTACACAAACTGGTGTTCGCGCATTTCAAGCGTGCTCGATAAAAATTACAGTATTTGACCTACTACGTTATGTACAACAAATTAACGCGACACAGTTTACAGCGCGACTGCTACGGTCGCAGGTTCGAATCCTGCCTCGGGCATGGATGTGTGTGATGTCCTTAGGTTAGTTAGGTTTAAGTAGTTCTAAGTTCTAGGGGACTGATGACCACAGATGTTAAGTCCCATAGTGCTCAGAGCCATTTTTGAACAGTTTACAGTGCTTTGAATGGAAGCAGTGGATGGTTGAATAAGTTCAGACAGTGCTATAGAATTGGTAGACGTAAGATAAAGAAAAAAAATAGTCAACTTGACGATGCACGGCAAACAGTGGAATGGCCAGAAAAATTGGAGACTAGTTAAACAGACTAATCCAGTCGGTCAGTAAGGAATTTGTTTACATCTCCGGTCAATCGGGATTTGAAAAAGAGGAAACGCGTGTCAAAGGAACCCTGGAAACTAGAAGTAACATGAGATTTATATCTAAATCAGCTAACATCACTACCTTAACGCAAAGTATACAATTATTTCGACTGTTAATATGGATGGTAAACTGGTTTTAAACTTGTTTATTGTGGTGCGAGAATTTGGAGGTGCTCTGCCCCTGCGATTATTTCTCGTGTACGTGTTCTTGCAATGGCAGTAGAGAACATTTACATCACAGTAAGTAAGAGTGGGGAAATTGGCGTAAGAGAACTACAACTATGGTATGAGCACTGCTTTTGGCCAATAGCTAATCAAAATAACACGCTTGTTCTTAATTCCTGGTCTGTGTATAAAAATCATAATACTTCAGAGCAAATTATCTCGCTTGAAAAGTGCGGACATTCCCGTTCATACCAGTTGCAACCTCTAGACAAACTGAGCCTCTGGATAGCCAGTTTCACGATAAGCTCTACGACAGACTGTTTCGCATTAGGTTGCATGTCATTAAATTCCATCAGTTCTCGTCACCCCGTTACACCAATACGATTCTATATGCATTCTTTAAGAGTGGATAACTAACTGAACGTCCTGCACCGATTGTAACATCCAAGAAATTCGTCTTCGTTCTTGATGGTGCTAACTTTTCTGATGACTATGGCTTGCTATTTTTCATTCGGTGTTCATGGTGCAATTTAATGGTTTGTTTTGAACATTTACTGAATTTCGACGAAGTTCATTTTGTGAAATGTAATACATATATCCCATGGAAGGTTGATCTCTGTGCCTCCCAGACATTCATTTTCTGTAGCCGTCCTGTAGCACATTGCGAGTCATTAGCAGCTAATATTTTTCCTGTCATAATTGTTAACGGAACATTTTCAAATGAGCTTTACTAAAGATTAAACTTGCGAACTCTCTCTCAAGTGGTTTCTTGTGAGTAATTGTATAGAATTTCTTGCTTAACCGGTACTTTTTAACGGTATTTTTAAATGTGTTCATTTTAGTAACGTATTTAATCTCATTGGCCAATTTGCTGTGCAGTTTTATCCTTTGGCAGAAAATACTGTTTTTATGAGGTCCTACCGGTAGACGAATATGTTAGTAACGCTTATGGAGTCTAAATCGTACATTTCGAGTTACACATGTGTGTGCTTCAACTTTTGAATATCGCCGTCAGTTTAATGCACTCTTGTTCCTTTGAGACTCTAGACCGTCTACTCCTTACGACTCACTTAATGTGCAGACATTGCGATGTAGATAGAGTATATCTCTACCTGCATAAGGAGAAAGCCTCCAAGCTACAATTTCTTACCACTTCTTTCAGATGATGAAATCTGGAAAAAAAGTTGCAAGGCCCTCTCCTGGTCGAGGTAACATCCTTCTACACCTTGCGAAAGAGATTCTGGTGTGGTACGTGATTAAAATTGCGTTAGGGGTCTTTCAATCACAACAATGAGGTTGACAGACAGTGGCCTAGCTATCTCCTTTCGACGGTCACGAAATTCGTTTTAAGACTTCATAACACACACATTAAAATGGAGCCAGTGCTTTGGCAGTAAGACCGTCATGTCTTCTCAGTACCTCAGGAAGCACATTGATAAAAGTTACGTTCCCCATCATCGGAGAGGAACTTGGCTTTACATTTGAATGACTGCCTGTACAGAGTAATTCCGTGATGCTATTACGATTATGGAGGAAGGTAAAAGTATCAATCTGAGGTAAGAGACACTGGTCCGGAAACGATCGAGTCGATAGTTATAAGTGAAAATCGTTCTGATACCTCTGACAGTGGACCTCTTCTACTGCAAGCTCTTAGCTTTCTATATTTTTGAAGAGGTAGTATGGACCAAAGAAAAGGAAAAAGTTGTCTAATAAACAGGAGCTGTAAAACAGATATTTTAAAACCTATGGGCACTTGTTCAGGAAGAGATGTGTTTCAAAGTAGAAAAAATGACCAAGCGCTCACAGCTCTTACGATGTGCACTTTAAAGCCCATG
Organism: Schistocerca nitens; assembly: GCF_023898315.1. Taxonomy (NCBI): domain Eukaryota; kingdom Metazoa; phylum Arthropoda; class Insecta; order Orthoptera; family Acrididae; genus Schistocerca; species Schistocerca nitens. Next base: position 717,026,191 of record NC_064616.1, read on the forward strand.
CTTTCCTGGACACTTTTTTCTTGTTTTGGTCCATACTACCCCCCCCCCCCCCAAATACGGAAAGCAATGAATTTGCAGCAAAAGTAGTCTACCGTCAGATGTGTCAGAGCGATGTTCGCTTGTAACTTTTGACTGGGTCGTTTCTGAACCAGTATCCCTATTTCAAATTTATACATTTACTGTTTTCCATCATCCATGAATGTATGTAACACGATCACGGTATCACGTCATGTATGCAAAGTTGTCGGTACCTGAAGGACTCATCACAGCACTATTCAGTGGTACTTTAACACGACATGGCAGACACCACAACGCTGCCACGGCCATCGATACAACAGCGAGCGGTTACGGTCGACCAGGCTCCTCCGTTCTAGACACGACTGCACAGTGAGGCAGTAACTTCTATAACGCTGTACGCGACCACCCGTCTGATATATCTCGCTCCACTATAGGAAAAACATATAAAACGCCGTAACTACTAGAGAGGCGTCAGTTAGTGTACGAGGAAATTTACTGTCTGCTTAATGCGAAATAAATGTCTATCAATTACACGCCAAAGAACTCACTGCAGAGTGACAGTTGTAGTTCCAATACTAAGTACACTTTGTATTATCACCACACGTTTAGAAGACTCATAAAATTCGTATATCCAAGATCATCTTGTGTTTGTATTTCAATGCTTATTCGAGGCTTGAGATTAACAATAAAATTGTCTAAGCAGTAGATATTTATTTATTCCAAGCACCTGCTTACTATCCCCCATTAACAGACCAGCCAATAGCCGGATCGCTGGTACATTACGGAAAACATTATCTTTGTTTAGTAATGTGACAATCAAAAAAATGGTTCAAATGGCTCTGAGCACTATGGGACTCAACTGCTGAGGTCATTAGTCCCCTAGAACTTAGAACTAGTTAAACCTAACTAACCTAAGGACATCACAAACATCCATGCCCGAGGCAGGATTCGAACCTGCGACCGTAGCGGTCTTGCGGTTCCAGACTGCAGCGCCTTTAACCGCACGGCCACTTCGGCCGGCTGTGACAATCGCTAGTTGTAAAAAGGACTGTGTAATTGTTGTTTACAGAGTAGGATAACGCTATAATACATTTTCGACATGAGGAAACATAGTATCACATATAGAAATGAAGTGCGTGTTTCGGAGGAGGGGGGGCGGAATTATCATTGATTGTGTTTGTCTGCTTAAATCACTACCAGGGGTTGGATAACGTTTTCGTCGGCGTCTCACTTCGTTATTACACATGGGTTCTCGAATATATAACGGATGAAAGAAATCAAAATAACAATTCCTATTTTAGCTTCCAGTCCTTTCTACATTCTAACAGAAGTTTCCTCATTAAGGCTGTATGACAGTTATTCAGAATCTGTATGTAACACCAAATCTTCTCAACTGGGAACAGAAACTGCACGTAATTTCGAATTACATTTTGTTCTAAATGCATACATATCGGAATCCAAATCTTTAAAAAATGTACGTAACTTCTTGTACAGATTCATTAGTTCCTGAAATGGTAGCATACTCATCCAGGACAGGAAACGAATCCCACGTGAAGAGGTCCTTATGTTTCTTTCAGGAAATTAATACTCACCAAAATGGGAAAAAAGAGAATCCAGCAAGATATATTGAAATTATTTCCTCCTTCTCTGCTTAGGAAGTTTCAAATACAAAACTACAGCTAAATTTTGATATTAATTAACTTCATACAATCCAATTAAAAACTTCTAAGAGTATCAAACTCTCTATTGTTGTTGTGGTCTTCAGTCCTGAGACTGGTTTGATGCAGCTCTCCATGCTACTCTATCCTGTGCAAGCTGCTTCATCTCCCATTAACAACTGCAACCTAAATCCTTCTGAATCTGCTTAGTGTATTCATCTCTTGGTCTCCCTCTACGATTTGTGCCCTCCACGCTGCCCTCCAATACTAAATTGGTGATCCCTTGATGCCTCAGAACATGTCCTACCAACCGATCCCTTCTACTAGTCAAGTTGTGCCACAAATTTCTCTTCTCCCCAATCCTACCGTGCGACTGCTACGGTCGCAGGTTCGAATCCTGCCTCGGGCATGGATGTGTGTGATGTCCTTAGGTTAGTTAGGTTTAAGTAGTTCTAAGTTCTAGGGGACTGATGACCACAGCAGTTGAGTCCCATAGTGCTCGGAGCCATTTGAACCATCCCCAATCCTATTCAATACCTCCTCATTAGTTATGTGATCTACCCATCTAATCTTCAGCATTCTTCTGTAGCACCACATTTCGGAAGCTTCTATTCTCTTCTTGTCCAAACTATTTATCGTCCATGTTTCACTTTCATACATGGCTACACTCCATACAAATACTTTCAGAAACGACTTCCTGACATTTAAATCTATACTCGATGTTAACTAATTTCTCTTCTTCAGAAACGCTTTCCTTGCCATTGCCAGTCTACATTTTATATCCTCTCTACTTCGACCATCATCAGTTATTTTGCTCCCCAAATAGCAAAACTCCTTTATTACTTTAAGTGTCTCATTTCCTAATCTAATTCCCTCAGCATCACCCGACTTAATTCGACTACATTCCATTATCCTCGTTTTACTTTTGTTGATGTTCATCTTATATCCTCCTTTCAAGACACTATCTATTCCGTTCAACTGCTCTTCCAAGTACTCTGCTGTCTCTGACAGAATTACAATGTCATCGGCAAACCTCAAAGTTTTTATTTCTTCTCCATGGATTTGAATACCTATTCCGAATTTTTCTTTTGTTTCCTTCACTGCTTGCTCAATATACAGATTGAATAACATCGGGGAGAGGCCACAACCCTGTCTCACTCCCTTCCCAATCACTGCTTCCCTTTCATGTCCCTCGACTTTTATAACTGCCATCTGGTTTCTGTACAAGTTGTAAATAGCCTTTCGCTCCCTATATTTTACCCCTGCCACCTTCAGAATTTGAAAGAGAGTATTCCAGTCAACATTGTCAAAAGCTTTCTCTAAGTCTACAAATGCTAGAAACGTAGGTTTGCCTTTCCTTAATCTAGCTTCTAATATAAATCGTAGGGTCAATATTGCCTCACGTGTTCCTATATTTCTACGGAATCCAAACTGATCTTCCCCGAGGTCGGCTTCTACTAGTTTTTCCATTCGCCTGTAAAGAATTCGTGTTAGTATTTTGCAGCCGTGACTTATTAAACTGATAGTTTGGTAATTTTCACATCTGTCAACACCTGCTTTCTTTGGGATTGGAATTATTATATTCTTCTTGAAGTCTGAGGGTATTTCGCCTGTGTCATATATCTTGCTCACCAGATGGTAGAGTTTTGTCATGACTGGCTCTTGCAAGGCAGTCAGTAGTTCTAATGGAATGTTGTCTACTCCCGGGGCCTTGTTTCGACTCAGGTGTCTCAGTGCTCTGTCAAACTCTTCACCCAGTATCATATCTCCCATTTCATCTTCATCTACATCCTCTTCCATTTCTATAATATTGTCCTCAAGTACATCAGCCTTGTACAGACCCTCTATATACTCCTTCCACGTTTCTGCTTTCCCTTCATTGCTTAGAACTGGGTTTCCATCTGAGCTCTTGATGTTCAAACTCTCTATGGGAAAATAAGTTTCACTCAGCGGCTGCTGCCCATTGCGAACGTGGAAAGACGTACTCCAGTAGCTGTCGCTAGGTCTATATCAGTGACACAACTCGGAATGTAACAAAGTCCAGCGTCTTACGCAGACCACATATGATGATGGGCCCACACTCTCGATCAGGTAATAATGGTGCCACGCTCGACCGACAAAAATTGTTTGTGCTTTGGCTACGAATAGTCGGGAATGCACATGTGAATAATTTTGTCACCTGTATTATATCTTTTCACTGCTCCAGTTACACTGACGAGTCAAATTATAACCACCTGCTTAATAGCATGTTGGTTAACCCAATGAACGCAGTACAGCAGCAATTCTGTGTGACATGGATTTGGCAAGCCAGATGTCTACGCACAGGTTAAGAAAATACCATAAACTGCGGGTTGCATACTTCAAAACTCAAGGCGCCGCCGTTACTACAGTGTTAACGGGCTTCCTTCACTCCCGCTGTAGTTCCGCCAGTGTGACGATTCCGAGAACTGTGGCGCTGCGACCTCTTCGTACTCGTCGACTCGTTCTCTCTTACTGCAGCATGCAGGAGTGTAAGGTTAGTCGTGACTTAACTGTTATAACGGAAGATGAGTACACGGTCTTGCTGCTGTGAAGTAGCACTGACAAAGCGAAACGACCGAGTGTGAGCATCAGATGGCCTTCAACGAAGCTGTGTTTTGTGAGACTGTGGAGAGAGTAAGACGAAAATTACCTGATGCAGTGTACAGAATTGCAGATGTATTCCTTTAGGGGAGGAGTGTTAACCGGAATAAGTTTCACGTTATAGTTCACGCTTTAGACGAAGAACATACAAATTTCGTCCATTGCTAACCGGATACTTATATTCATGTTTATGCCATCTCCATCATGAGAAAAAATAGTTCCTGCGTCAAACGAAAACTGGGCACAGAGCAACATCACTTTTACGTCTCTGCGACAAAAAAGCGCCCTATTTCTTAATTCGTTCGTCACGGCAACTTGCGCTTATGGGCTAACAGCGAATTGTGTAGCTTATCATTAATTTCTGTTATTTGTTTTAATAATTAACTCTTGTTCTCTCCCTCCTTTCTGAGCGAGTCAGTCCCTTGTACCCGACATCAGACTCAGCTGGCGAGTGGGCTGCGGCGGGAAAAAATTGTTTCAAATGGCTCTGAGCACTATGGGACTTAACATTTGAGGTCATCAGTCCCCTAGAACTTAGAACTACTTAAACCTAACTAACCGAAGGACATCACACACATCCATGTCCGAGGCAGGATTCGAGCCTGCGACCGTAGCAGTCGCGCGGTTCCAGACTGAAGCGCCCAGAACCGCTCGGACACCGCGCCCGGCGCAATGTGCGGCGGAGACTCACGAGTCGAATCTACGGGCGCACGGAGGCAGTAAGTCCGTAAATGACGTCACAGTACTATCTGCAGAGTTCAAAGCGAATGTACGAAGCTGATTTCTGATCTGTAGTGGACACGAACCAGGCCCCCGATCTCGTACCAGATGTCTCCCATCGGAATTCCGGCCTTGTGAGACTGACAGTTATATTGTTGGAAAATGCCACCGACGGCGGGCAACACACCAAGCATAGAAGAGTACAGGTGGTCTGCGGGCATGGGTGTGTGTGTTGTCCTTAGCGTAAGTTAGTTCAAGTAAGGTTAAGTATGTGTAAGCTTAGGGAACGATGACCTCAGCAGTTTGGTGCCATAAGATCTTACCAGAGATTTCCAAATGTTACCACCGCACGCCCAATACAAGCCAGGCTGATTATCCCAGATAGCATAAAAGCCCCCATCGGCCTGCGTCCGTGGCTCTGTGCATGTATCGAGCAGCCGCTCGCCTGGATGATCGCGTTCAAATTGGTTCAAAAGGCGCTGAGAACTATGGGACTTAACACCTATGCTCATCAGTCCCTTAGAACTTAGAACTACTTAAACCTAACTAACCTAAGGACAGCACACAACACCAAGTCATCACGAAGCAGAGAAAATCCCTGACCCCGCGTATCCGGACTGGACCGTGACCTGGTGTAGCAAGAAAGGTGAACCATCGGACCCGGCAAAACATTTCCATTGATCCACCGTCCACCCTTGACGATCCGGTGCAATTCTACTTGATGATTTCGCTGGCTGAACATGGAAACACGTATGGGTCGTCTGTTACGGAGCTGTGTGCGATGAACGTTGTGATTTGAACTACTTGTCCCTCTACTAGGGTTGAACGTTGTCGTCACAACTGTAACAAATCGACGTCTATCCCGCTCCACACAACCTCCACGTTCTATGATGACGCGTGGACTTCCAACACTTGTCACCTTTCGTTGATGCATCGTCCTTCAACCATTTTAGATAGATAATCACGTCAATAACACTCTAACAGCCAACCATCTTCACCGTTTACGAGACGCTCGCTTCCAGACACCAGGCCATAACAATCTACCCTTTGTCAAAGTCACTTATGTGAGCAGATTTTCAAATTTTCAGACCATCTCGTCGTTAGTATAATTCCCCAATCGTCTCAGCTGCGCTTATACACACATAAAAAAATGGTTTCGCATCACCACGGTTCCCAGAACTCCCGAAGATTGACGCTGACTATGGATATTATATCACAGACACAGTCCCTTTGGCTGTTCAAAGATAGACGGAGGAGGTCCGACAGCCAGTCAGGTCCAGTCATTCCACGAGGAAGGAGGTACACGGCACGTGTTGTCTGTAGTTCAACCATGTCTAGACGGTCAGTCCCGCGGTTCGATCGCGTCCAAATAGTTACTTTCGGCCAGGAAAGGGCTCTCAACAGGGGAACTGTCCAGGCGTCTCACAGTGAAACAAAGCGATTTTGTTGGGGCATGGACGAGATAAAGGGAGACAGGAACTGACGATGACATGCCTCGCTCAGGCCGCCCAAGGGCTACTACTGCAGTGGATGACCGCTACCTACGGATTATGGATCGGAGGAACTCTGACAGCAACGCCACCATGTTGAATAAGGCTTTTCGTGCAGCCATAGGACGTCGTGTTACGACTCAAACTGTGCGCAATAGGCTGCATGATGCCCAACTTCACTCCCGACGTCCACGGCGAGGTCCGTCTTTGCAAACACGACACCATGCAGCGTGATGCAAATGGGCCCAACAACATGCCGAATGGACCGTTGAGGATTGGCACCACGTTCTGTTCACCGATGAGTGTCGCATATACCTTTAACCAGACAATCGACGAAGACGTGTTTGGAGGCAACCTAGACAGGCTTAACGACTTAGACACACTGTCCAGCGAGTGCAGCAAGGTGGAGGTTCCCTGCTGTTTTGAGCAGGCGTTAGGTGGTGCCGCTGGTGGTCATGGAAGGCGCCGCATTGGCTGTACGATACGTGAATGCCACCCTCCGACCGATATTGCAACCATATTGGCAGCATATTGGCGAGGTATTCGCCTTGATGGACGACAATTCGTACCCCCATCGTGCACATCTTGTGAATAACTTCCGTCAGGATAACGATATCGTTCGACTAGAGTGGCCAGCATATTCTCCAGTTCTCCAGACATGAACCCTATCGAACTTGCCTGGTGTAGACTGAAAAGGGCTGTTTATGGTTGACGTGACTCCCCAACCACTCTGAGGGATCTACGCAGAACCGCCGTTAAGGAGTTGGACAATCTGGATCAACAGAGCCTTGATGAACTTTTGGATAGTATGCCACGACGAATACAGGCCTGCATCAGTGCAAGAGGACGTGTTACTGGGTATTAAAGTACCGGTGTTTACAGCGATCTGGACCACCACCACTGAAGGTCTCGCTGTATAGTGGTACAACACGCATTGCGTGATTTTTATGAGCAATAAAAAGGGCGGAAATGATTTTTATATTGATTCCTATTCCAATTTTCTGTACAGGTTCCGGAACTCTCGGAACCGAGGTGATGGAAAACTTTTTTTGATGTGTGTACATATTTTCCTTAGCTCGTCACGTTCCCGCAACGCCGCCAGGCGTGGCCATTGGTCATTATAGAAACTGGTGTGCAGAACTTAAGGACGAAAGTAACTTTCACAGGATGTGTCACTCCCAAGGAACATAGCTCGCTAAAACTTGGACCATACATAGGAGGAAGTGCTTCAATATAGTACAGAACGTAATTGAAATAAAATGCAATGAGGCTGGCAGAAATGACACTTTTAGTCACAGACAATAATTACAGAGAAGTCACCGCGAAATATGATGGCCCGCTGGACAAAATCCAGACCTTGGTTATTAATTGGTTTTGTAACCACCACAGACAGCAATGTATGCTCTGCAACGTGCTCCCATGCTGGCCACAAGTCTGGTAAGGAATTCTTGTAGGAGGGCGTTGTGTTCCTTCACCAGCGCAGTTGACAAGCGCTAGGTGGTCGTTGGTGCATGTTGACGTGCTGCAAATATACGTCTCCCCAACTCATCTCACACGTGCTCGATGGGAACGGGGGAATGGACAGGCCAGTTCATTCGCAAAAAAAAAATCACTTCTTTCAGGAACTCCTCCACCTGCGCTGTTCGATGCTGTCGCATATTGTCATCCATAAAAGTGAAGTCAGGGCGAATGTCACCATGAAAGGACGCGCGTAGAGAACGAGTACGTTGTCACAATAATGTTGACCGGTGAGGCTACGGTGTTTTGAATACGCCCTTGCAACATTATGGCTCTTCTCACCATGACACCTGGACCACCAGAACGATCACGTTCGACAATGCTGAGTGTTGGGAGGAATAATGTTACATGAGCGTACTAATCTCAAAATTTTTGAACGTGGTACACTAACCGGTGTTACGTATTTCTTTCACTGGCCTTCTGTAGTATACTGTAGCAGTTCTTTGTAGGTATGGCCCAAGTTTCATCGAGCTATGTTACTTGACAGTGATACTCCATATGAATGTCACTTTCGTCCTTAAGTTTTAGCACAAGACTGATTTTTCTCTTCGTTGTATTCTTCACTATTTTTGGTAAGTGTTATTTTCTTTAAAATATGTGTGGTAATATGTTACATCTCAGAGTAACTATGACAGTTTTTTTAGTTTAATCGGATGTTCATATCAACATTTTGAAGCTTATGGGCGCTCAACGCCGAGCTTATCAGCGATCAATCTTTTATAGTTCTGAACATTACAAATGTTACGAAGAAACATTCCCGATACAACACTCCACTTTCATAGGAAAATAACTAAACATCGATGTGCATGTTGATCAGATTTGGTGTTTTAGCTCTACCATGCAACACTCCACTTTCATAGGAAAATCACTAAAAACTCGATGTGCATGTCGATCACATTTGGTGTTGTAACTCTACCAGATATGTGTATGAATGGCGCTACGTATTAATACGTCGACTTGTTTTTACTACTACGAAATAACTGTGCATATTTCGTTGAAATTCTGTCTGTGGACATCGACGACTTTGTAGACAAATGTGCACGAAGACATTTTACTTCGAAATCCCGTAACGGCTTTCCTTAGATTCGTTTACAAAGATCTCACATTTCCCTTGAACTATTTCAGTGGAAGATATTTTGTATCCAGCACTCCACTGGAATGTAAATAAACCGTGGAGAACGTAGTTACATTCAACGTAGGGTTTAATAGCCAGCTGATCATTTTACAGCTTTATGTGAGTCTTCATACTGCATTAAATTTTAGGAATATTTGAGGTATTTTTCTGGGAAGTATGACTTATTCTCTGCAGGTGGCAACATACACACTGAGATTTTGTATATATCCGCATCATTTTCAATCTCCGTAAATGTTTTGATAATACGCTGAGACAAACTTTGCCCCGAGTCCGTGAACACAGAAGCAAGTTTCTAGAGAACTCTAGGTTTTGTATCGTCGCTAGTTTTGACATTATGCGGGCGCTGAAGTTGTGTGGGAAGTGCTTCGAGAAGCACCATCTTGTTTGCCACTAACACTGCACCGGTACCCAAAAACTGAGGCCTGTCTGCACAGCAACAGCAACAGCTGGGCTGCTGGCGAGTTCGGAAATATGTGCCACAGCAGCTCCAGCGCCAGATCCGCTCGATGATACTCGCTCCCTCAAATTACGCGTCCATCAGACTAAACCAACTGAATAGTACATTTTCCTGGGTTTTCATAGGTTTACGCAGTTTCTGGGATCAAAATCGCAGACTCTGTGAGTCACTAATAAACCGTGAGATGACAGCGAATTGCATACGCATAAAACGTACGTGAAGTAAGCCGAAAGTTTCATTCTATTTTATCTGTACGGTAAATCTGAGAAATTTGGATTAATGTGAATGGCACGACATGCTGCCTAAAACACATTTTTAGAAATTTTATACAATGACACAAGAGATACGAAAGATATCCCAAACGGAAATGTGTTATTTCATTAAACCAGAATATATTCCCTAGTTTATTCTCCACAGCACACAAATATACGCTCATCGTACTAACGTGATACGTGAGTTTTCTGACATATATTGCACGAGTGACTACATCTACTTAGTGACAAATGGTTTTTATTCATAAAAACATAGATAACGGTGAGATTAGTTGAATGTGAGTTTCTTTCCAACGAAACGTGCTAATCTAGCTAAGCGTATGCGATTGAAATGATTTGTTTTGCAAACTCGGTTTTTCTGGAACAGCATCAATCACAATCAATCACAGTTATTAAACATAAAATAGTTTTTGAAATTGATGAAAAACTTGTTCTGCGGTTCTTAAACATCAATAATCTGTAGGTTACAAATTTTGAGACTATTTTTCTCAGTTTTGACAGACTTAAATGAGATAACTCAACCACTGGGTACGAGGGAAGGCATCAAGTTTCAATAATAACCTCGAAAATATAATGTTCCACTGCACTGACTGACCATTCCGTCGGTTCTTGGTAGACTATTTTACACACTATGAACGAAAACACACACGACACTAGTATAATGTTCTACAATATTTATTATTTGAAAAACCGGGTTTTAGCTGTTAGGCCATCATCAGATAAAGAGATAGATATTCATATATCTGTGGTCCTGGCACACTTAAGAATCCCTTAGCCACAGTACTACAGCACGCCGGTAAAGCAGTCAAATCAAAATGGCGCTGCCCATCTCCACCTGATCAGTGGGTGCCGCCGTTTTGTTGTGGCTTCGCCAGCGGGATGCACCGTGCTGAGTGCCGGGGATTTCAACTTTCTTTTTCTTTAATCCAGCAACAAAAGGCGAGATCCAAGTCTTATAACAAAATTATTGGACAACCTTGCGCCACTGCGGCTTCTGTGTCATATTGAATTATCAGTCAGTCAGCCTTATGTCAAAAGTTATTATCATCATCAGTGCTATTACTATCTTTAATTCGTTGGTGAGACGTTTACTGTCTCTTATTATAACTGATGCACATGAATGATAAATGTGAAAGGATGCAAAGACTGGCTATTTGGCCACATCTACTGCTTCTATTCATCATATAGGAGAAAAACCAGTTAGAAATATAGATAATGGGAAGCTGGCCAGTTATAAATGTGCTACGATTTATGCTGACTTCCCGCAGTCAGAACAAGTAAACCGCTCAAATCAAATTTTGCGCACGATCCTATTTATTTGCAATCTTGCATGGACCTAGATTCAAGCGGTGAAAGGAAAGAAAGAAAAATGCATATAGAATTAAAAACAATAATTTTTGTATGAAATAAAAAGAAAACAGCAATCAACGTAAAGGCTCTCTGTTCGGCAGTGCACATCTTCGCACATCTATCAAATCAGACGCTGCTGCTGGCTAACATTTTTTATCGTATTACTCCACCCCTTGCATTGTAACATACTTGAACCCTCCTTAGTATGTTGTCCTCAAGATGGTCGAAAACGGTGCTGTCAAGCCTACCCTATTCTATGACAGCAGCTGTCCTGAGATCAGACACTGTTTGAAGAGGGTTCCTGCGACGACGAAATGCTACCTTCAACTGATCCCAATCACGCTCAGTCGGTGTCATGTCAGCAGATATCACACGTAATTCCATTTGATTGATTACTTTCTCCTGGAACAAGGTGTTCACGTGATGGGCGCTTTGTACTCGTCAATCAATGTCTTGCAACGCGAATCCATCTCCGAAATCCTGACTATAGGGCTAGGCAATATGTCGGAAGGTACTGTCCAGATACCGCACAGTCCTCAGATTAGCATCGATAGCGACGAAAGGGTTTATTGGTACCTGGCTGCCTACACATTTTCTACGACGATCGTCAGTCTCCCTGCGCTCATCGATGAAGAGAGGCCAACGCCACCGACCCAGATTGCATTCCAGGTGTTCATTTACCCACCTGCTTCGCTCAGCACGCGTCTCAGGGGCTTCTGCATTCCTAATGAGTGACTAGATGCCAAATTCGCGTGTAGAGCAGTTGCGTACTGTTTTGGTTCGACGAGGACCTCCAAGTTGCCTGCAATAAGGGCAGCACGCAATCGGCTACATTTTCCTACGCGATACCGACGACCTATAATTTGTAGATAGCCGGTCATCAATCAGCTGATGTTGTTAACAGCAGGCACCACGACGAGACAGGCCATTCATTTTTGTGTTGCACTGTACCGATGATTGTCCGAATGACGACGCTGTGATTTGTGGTAATTCGACGCGCAACCTCCCATGCTGAGGAATCTTCTTGCCGTAATGTAACAACAGGCGCACACTCTCTGCTTTAACTGCGCTTTAAAAGCTTTTAGACAGGATGGACAGCGTACACAAAGAGTATTGTCACATTCACAATTGAGGACAGAGTTCTGTCTACCGAACTGCACTGATAACGCAGGTTTACTTGCATCTCTTTGCACAGGTGTTGACACGCAAATACACTCCTGGAAATGGAAAAAAGAACACATTGACACCGGTGTGTCAGACCCACCATACTTGCTCCGGACACTGCGAGAGGGCTGTACAAGCAATGATCACACGCACGGCACAGCGGACACACCAGGAACCGCGGTGTTGGCCGTCGAATGGCGCTAGCTGCGCAGCATTTGTGCACCGCCGCCGTCAGTGTCAGACAGTTTGCCGTGGCATACGGAGCTCCATCGCAGGCTTTAACACTGGTAGCATGCCGCGACAGCGTGGACGTGAACCGTATGTGCAGTTGACGGACTTTGAGCGAGGGCGTATAGTGGGCATGCGGGAGGCCGGGTGGACGTACCGCCGAATTGCTCAACACGTGGGGCGTGAGGTCTCCACAGTACATCGATGTTGTCGCAAGTGGTCGGCGGAAGGTGCACGTGCCCGTCGACCTGGGACCGGACCGCAGCGACGCACGGATGCACGCCAAGACCGTAGGATCCTACGCAGTGCCGTAGGGGACCGCACCGCCACTTCCCAGCAAATTAGGGACACTGTTGCTCCTGGGGTATCGGCGAGGACCATTCGCAACCGTCTCCATGAAGCTGGGCTACGGTCCCGCACACCGTTAGGCCGTCTTCCGCTCACGCCCCAACATCGTGCAGCCCGCCTCCAGTGGCGTCGCGACAGGCGTGAATGGAGGGACGAATGGAGACGTGTCGTCTTCAGCGATGAGAGTCGCTTCTGCCTTGGTGCCAATGATGGTCGTATGCGTGTTTGGCGCCGTGCAGGTGAGCGCCACAATCAGGACTGCATACGACCGAGGCACACAGGGCCAACACCCGGCATCATGGTGTGGGGAGCGATCTCCTACACTGGCCGTACACCACTGGTGATCGTCGAGGGGACACTGAATAGTGCACGGTACATCCAAACCGTCATCGAACCCATCGTTCTACCATTCCTAGACCGGCAAGGGAACTTGCTGTTCCAACAGGACAATGCACGTCCGCATGTATCCCGTGCCACCCAACGTGCTCTAGAAGGTGTAAGTCAACTACCCTGGCCAGCAAGATCTCCGGATCTGTCCCCCATTGAGCATGTTTGGGACTGGATGAAGCGTCGTCTCACGCGGTCTGCACGTCCAGCACGAACGCTGGTCCAACTGAGGCGCCAGGTGGAAATGGCATGGCAAGCCGTTCCACAGGACTACATCCAGCATCTCTACGATCGTCTCCATGGGAGAATAGCAGCCTGCATTGCTGCGAAAGGTGGATATACACTGTACTAGTGCCGACATTGTGCATGCTCTGTTGCCTGTGTCTATGTGCCTGTGGTTCTGTCAGTGTGATCATGTGATGTATCTGACCCCAGGAATGTGTCAATAAAGTTTCCCCTTCCTGGGACGATGAATTCACGGTGTTCTTATTTCAATTTCCAGGAGTGTATATTCTGTCATCCTCAGACATTTGGGAAAGAGATTCACGATTTAGAAAAAGAATGAAAAACAGGAAAAAAATTAAAAATTCAAGAAGACATGAAGCTGATGCAATATCACGAAGTGACACTGAATTTTAGGATTCCAGATAATATTTCGTATAGTACATGCGGTCGGATATTCACACCGACGTAATCTCAAAAGTGCTTGCCCACTGATTTTGACATCTAACAAAAACATTTACTATTATTTTAAATCAAATTTTGTATTTAGACCGACTGTGGCTATTGCAAAGTGGGAGTCACCACATACAATTTCAGTGAGCGCTCTGACAATGCACTCTACACTTCTTTCCAAACATTTAATTACAGGGCAACTGGCTGACTTATCGTGCGTAAGTATTCAGTTCACTACGCTACAAAGTAAGACGTTCAGCTTAAGTGGTGACGACACTTAACGACAATCGGACTACGAAATCTCTTTTCTTTAGTGTTTGAACACTGAGGCGTACTTTGTCAAAACGTTCGTGGTACCATTTATCTACTTTCCTGAAACTGAGTTTAGGTTAGTCATACGTAGCTGAAACCTTCGACAACATACTGTTCAATATTTTTGCGTACCCAATCAAAAGTTGGGAGCAGCGATGTACTGATGACACACTACTGTTTCCCACTAACAATAATAATGACAAACACCTGTCTCCCCTTCACATTCTTTCTACGTAACAAATTATTTGAATACATCTATTTATTCGTGGCTCCCTTGCCTGAAGTAGGTGATTCGTTGTGGTTTCGTAGAATAAATTGACCTTCTTATTTTAAAAAGGAAGTAAATGCAGCAGCCCATTACAAACAGTATTGTAAGGTGCTTAAAAATGGTATGAGGAAGGTAAAAAGTATGTGGTATGCAGATAGAATAGCTAAGTCTCAGGATAAAATTAAAACCGTATGGTTAGTCGTAAAGGAAGTGGCTGGTCTGCAGAGACAGGTCGAGGATATAGAATCAGTGCGTAGTGGGAATGTCCGTGTTACTGATAAGTCGCATATATGTACACTATTAAATAATCACTTTCTGAATATAGCAGGTGAACTAAATAGAAACCTAGTCCCAACAGGGAATCATATAGCGCTCTTAGAAAAAAGTATTCCGAGACTGTTACCTGAAATGCTCCTCCATGATACTGACAAGAGGGAGATTGAGTTAATAATTAAATCACTAAAGACCAAGAACTCTCATGGATATGACGGGGTATCTAGCAGAATACTGAAGTATTGTTATATGTATGTTAGCCCAGTACTTAGCCATATATGTAACTTTTCGTTTAGGAGTGGTCGGTTTCCTGACCGATTAAAGTACTCGGTAGTGAAGCCACTTTATAAAAAGGGAGACAGGGATAATGTTGACAATTTTAGACCTATTTCTATGCCATCGGTGTTTGCTAAAGTTATCGAGAAGGTTGTATATACAAGGTTACTGGAGCATTTAAATTCACATAATTTTCTGTCAAATGTTCAGTTTGGTTTTAGAAATGGTTTAACAACTGAAAATGCTATATTCTCTTTTCTCTGTGAGGTTTTGGACGGATTAAATAAAAGGTTGCGAACGCTAGGTGTTTGATTTAACGAAGGCTTTTGACTGTGTTGACCACAAAATATTACTGCAGAAGTTGGACCATTGTGGAGTAAGGGGAGTAGCTTACAATTGGTTCGCCTCTTACTTTAAGAACAGAAAGCAGAAGGTGATTCTCCGCAATATTGAGAGTGGTAGTGATGTTCAGTCCCAATGGGGCACTGTTAAGTGGGGCGTTCCCCAAGGGTCGGTGCTGGGGCCACTGCTGTTTCTTATTTATGTAAATGATATGCCTTCTAGTATTACAGGTGATTCAAAAATATTTCTGTTTGCTGATGACACCAGCTTGATAGTGAAGGATCTTGTGTGTAATATTGAAACAATAACAAATAATGTAGTTCATGAAATAAGTTCTTGGCTTGTGGAAAATAATTTGATACTAAATCACAGTAAGACTCAGTTCTTGCAGTTTCTAACTCACAATTCAACAAGAACCGATATTATGATCAGACAGAATGGGCATATTAAAAGCGAGACAGAACAGTTCAAGTTCCTAGGCGTTCGGATAGATAGTAAGTTGTTGTGGAAAGCCCATGTCCAGGATCTTGTTCAGAAACTAAATGCTGCTTTATTTACCATTAGAACAGTATCTGAAATAAGTGACACTTCAACACAAAAAGTAGTCTACTTTGCATATTTTCATACGCTTATGGCGTATGGTATTATTTTTTGGGGTAATTCTTCTGATTCAAAAAGGGTATTTTTGACTCAAAAACGGGCTGTTCGAGCTATATGTGGTGTAAGTTCGAGAACCTCTTGTCGACCCCTATTCAATAGTCTGGGAATTCTGACACTGCCCTACAGTATATATTTTCTTTAATGTCGTTTGTTGTTAGCAATATTAGCCTATTCCCAAGAGTTAGCAGCTTTCACTCAGTTAATACTAGGCAGAAATCAAATCTGCATGTGGAATGCACCTCCTTGACTCTTGTGCAGAAAGGAGTGCAGTATTCTGCTGCATCCATTTTTAATAAGCTACCACAAGAACTCAAAAATCGTAGCAGTAGCCCGAAGTCTTTTAAGTCTAAACTGAAGAGTTTCCTCATGGCTCACTCCTTCTATTCTGTCGAGGAGCTCCTGGAAGAGCTAAAAAATTAAGCAAATTCCATTGTTACATTGTTGATTTTCTTTATTGAAACTTACGACTTGTCACCTGAATATGTTTTTTTATATTTCATTTTATCTGTTTCTAATATCGTGTTACAATTTCATGTATTGACTCGTTCCATGACCATGGAGACTTCTCCTTAATTTGGTCCCACGGAACAATAAATAAATAAATAAAATAAAATAAATAATAGTTATCTGCAGCAGTAATACTGTTCATTATGTATGTATCGTGGCAGTCCTGGTTATATTACCTTCTTGTAAACTATAACGACTTTGTTACCCCTCTACTAGCTTAGATATTTTATAACTAGATGTTTTGGTCCACAGATTGCAATTCGTGTGAATACGTGATTTGATATTCCTCGACCCTTGTTTAGTTTTAAAATACATGTCATTCGTTTTGCGGTACAAAAAGTAGTTCTCCAGTTTCCCAGGTTGTTTTTCACTCTCCGATTACCCAACCGTCAGGGCACAGTACAGTGTCATACTCGTTAACTACTCACTATGTGTCTCACAAAAAACAAAATACTTATTATTTTTATATAATATCCATATTACACTTGTTTTCGCTCATTTATTAAATGACACTTAAATCCATAGTTTACTGAACAGCTGAGAGGTTAAAACCCTATTCAGCAGAAGAATACGAATACAGATGCCACATATTGGAGAATATTCCTTTGATAAAGTCACTCATCCGCGCACGCCTCACTACTTTGTCACTGATTCGTCACGTTACGCCTTGTACCTATATTGCCTTAATGAATGGTTAGAACGATTATAATGTTGTTTTTATAGCAGTTTGCCTGGTGAAGACTTAAGTTATTGCCTGCCTCCCGTTTCTCTTCGATTGGCGAGACAAGTAGCTGCACTCTGCTGATGATTTCAAAGAATTCTTTTTAAGTGTAGCGTTAGTTCTGTGTTCATATGGATGGGTGTGACGAGAAGGGGAACGAGAGGAAAAACCACAGTGCCTACACATGAGCTACTCTTCCCGCAGACCACAATCGGAACGTGAAGCAAACCACATTTCAAACGGAAATAACACAATCGCAATAATTAACGTGACGTAGCAGAAATATCTCGATGTAACACAGTACACTGACTGATCAAGAAAACAGTGTAGAATCGCCTATTCTCCTGATATGTCCTGAATTCCAGTGAGGAAAAGATATCCAGTCACAAGTATTCACAATTTGTTTACACTTCATACTTCCAAATTTCTATGAATGCAACTTTAAATTTCACATAATTATTTCCTGCCTATAGAACTGTATGTTATTTACTTGTAAAAATGAACTAATATCTAGAAGTGAAAAATGTAAAGATCTAAAAGCATGACGTAGAAGCACCACATTTATATGGAACGTTGTTACAGAGCAGAAAAAGCAGGGGGTGAAACGGACATGGTATGAACAGACTAGCATCCATGTAGTAAGCATGAAAACACAGAACCCACAACCAGTGCATCTGACGTTATAAAAGAATAATCTGTACCATCAAATATCAGTGTGGGCTATCAGATGCTGCAGATACGCCATGAAAGCGTCGACAAACAGGATTTTAACACACATATTACATTTAGCGAGATCCTACATTTCGCCTATTGAAGGATGGTTGGTCTTACTGAAGAATTACCTAACACCCTATGAATGAGACATTAGCTGTGTATGATACACACATGAAAAAAAATTTTGCAACACCTCAGTTCCCAGAACTTCTGAAGACAGGCGTTGACTGTGGATATTGTATCACAGACACAGTCCCTTTGACTGTTCAGAGATGTCACTAAAACCTCCTAAAGAATGTAAACATCCATGCATAAGCAGCGCCTATTAGACGGTGGGGTCCGACAGCCTATCAGTTCTAGTCATTCCACCAAGAAGGAGATACACGGCTCGTATTGTCTGTAGTTCAACCATGCCTAGACGGTCAATACCGCGGTTGTTGTCTGTAATTCGACCCCATTATTACTTTGCGCCAGGAAGGGTTCTCAACAATGGAAGTGTCCAGGCGTCTCGGAGTGAATCAAAGCGATGTTGTTCTGACATGGAGGAGATACAGAGAGAGAAGAACTTCCGATGACATGGCTCGCTCAGGCCACCCAAGGGCTACTACTGCAGTGGATGCCCGCCATCTACGGATTATGATGGCTCGGAGGAAACCTGACAGCAGCGCCACCATGTTGAATAATGCTTTTCGTGCAGCCGCAGGACGCCATGTTATGACTCAAACTGTGCGCAATAGGTTTTGTGATGAGCATCTTCACTCCCGACGTCCATGGCGAACTCCATCTTTGCAACCACGACACCATGCAGCGCGGTACAGATGGGCCTAACAACATGTCTAATGGACCGCTCAGGATTGGCATCACATTCTCTTCATCGATGAGTGTCGCATATGGTTTCAACCAGACGATCGTCGGAGACGTGTTTGCGGGCAACCTGGTCAGGCTGAACGCCTTAGACACACAGTCCAGCGAGTGCAGCGAGGTGGAGGTTCCCTGCTGTTTTGGAATGGCATTGTGTGTTGCCGCTGGTGGTCATGGAAGGCGCTGTAATGGCTGTACGATACGTGAATGCCATCCTCCGACCGATATTGCAACTATATCGGCAGCATATTGGCGAGGCATTCGTCTTGATGAACGACAATTCGAACCACCATCGTGCACATCTTGTGAATGACTTCCTTCAGGATAACGACATCGCTCGACTAGAGTGGCCAGCATGTTCTCCAGTTCTCCAGACATGAACCCTATCGAACATACCTGGGATAGATCGGAAAGGGCTGTTTATGGACGACATGACCCACCAACCACTCTGAGAAATCTACGCCGAATTTCCGTTAAGGACTGGGACTCTCTGGAGCAACAGAGCCTTGATGAACTTGTGAACAGTATGCCACGGCGAATACAGGCCTGAATCAGTGCAAGAGGACGTGCTACTGGGTATGTGTGGTTTTCATGGGCAAAAAAAGGGCGGAAATGACGTTTGTGTAGATCTCTATTCCAATTTTCTGCACAGGTTCCGGAACTTTCGGAACCGAGGTGACGCAAAACTTTCTTTGATGTGTGTAGTTGGTGTCCAGGGCCCAGATGCGATGCACTCACACGGCTTTTAGGATGTGGACTACACCAGTGTAGGTATTTGCGACTATTTTTATCTATACTATGAATTTAGTTTGAATTAAAGCCATGATGCACCACAGGCGTCAGCTACAACCGTCTAGTATCATTTTCTGGAAGCTACGAGTACATTACTAGTTAACATGCCGTTCACAAACTTCCTCTCACAGTTCATCATGTGATGGTCCAGAAAAAGACGTAAATGGGCAGCTGAATTGTATACATTGTGTATGACTTCACACGCAATGATAAGGAGAGGTTGGCTACAGAGTGGTTCAAAAATGGTTCAAATGGCTCTGAGCACGATGGGACTTAACAGCTATGGTCATCAGTCCCATAGAACTTAGAACTACTTAAACCTAACTATCTTAAGGACAATACACAACACCCAGTCATCACGAGGCAGAGAAAATCCCTGACCCCGCCGGGAATCGAACCCGGGAACCCGGGCGTGGGAAGCGAGAACGCTACCGCACGACCACGAGCTGCGGACTGCAGAGCGGTGCCGCAACTGTTGTCATAGGAAAGCTGAAGAAAAACAGAAATGATCACCGAACAAAATAACATTACTTTACTTTAATTTCTTCTACCATATGAGGACTCATTACCAATAATACAGCAAGAAATAGAGTCCAGCTCACACAATAGCAACAAGTATGAGGTTACCCCAACTAAGGGACGAATGACAGTTTATTCTTCATAATTACGGCCTATTATTATAAAAGCTAAAATGTTCCAGCAAATCATATTGCCTTGGCTAGTTATAAGTAACAAATTAATTATTTATTTCTGATACTTAATTTAAAAAAGAGAGAGATAAGAAAACTACAACTACCTCTACCACTACAAAACTACACGAATGATGTCGGAGCTTCACGTAACGAGGAGGTTCCAAGTGTGAGTGGGCTGTCTCGTTGCCGCCGGCCGTCCTATATCGCGGCGGCAGAGGGCTCGTGGTACGGACCCGCTGAACGCATGGCTCGGCAGGCGTGCTGCATTGTATTCGATAGTTACCGTACGACTTCTGTCGGCATCTGATGGAAACTTGAAATTCTGATGCCAATCTTGAGGCCCGTGTGGTTTCATCGACACGTAATACCACAGTGTAGTTACACGTTTGGTAGATTGTGCCCTTCTGTCACTGATGGTTATTTGTGAGTTTGGTGTCAACCAGGCGTGCAGTAGCTACAACACTGTGTTATTCAGTGACGTAGACGAACATATAAGTTCATGGCTTGGTGAATCATAGCCTGCAATCATTGTTCTTCTCTGATGTTTTTTGAAAGAACGTTTTTCTGTGCAGTGTCCATCCAGCACATTTAGTTTCCGTCGGAAGTTTATGGAGAGAGAAGGAACTTTATCTTTTTCTAGCATCAGTCTTCCGTTGGTCGCTGGAAGAGTGAAGCATTTCTGGTGATTAGAAAACTGTACATGCCATCCCCGTTGTCAAGAAGGGTAATCGAACACATCCACACAATTGTAAACTACATACTCCGTCTAAAAAGTTCCTGGACTAGTTTTATTCCAAATGTAGAAGAACCTTCGACCAGATAGTTGTGAGCAGGAAGTATTAAGTAAAGGACGAGCTACCATAGCGTGTCAGCGATATTGTGTCACAAATCTCAATGTAGCAACTAACTGAAAACCTCTAAATCAATGTCCAATACATTCTCCAGAATGTTCTAAAGAAAACTGTGTGCTAAGCTTGTCCCGCACACCTTAAAGCAAGAACAAACGGAACGACTCGTGGACGCCTGCCGCGATTTGATTGAAACAAAAAACGCAGACACTTCTTCTCAGGAAAAAAAAATCTTCACACTTAAGGAGACTTAATGTTATCACTACGAACCTACCAAAAAACGGCAAATGAGTTTCAGCTGGCTCGCCAACACCAAAAAAGGTGCGAATGTGACAAGTGTTTGGATAATATTCCGAAGAATAACTTTTCTGACAGATTTACACTGAAGCATTAAAACTACCATATTAACTCTACTTTTTGGTAGTCTAATCTAGAAACTGTTTGGGGTGAGAGAGTATGTTGTTTATGTCAGACTGTTGTCAAATTTTAGAACGAGCTTTATGTTCGCTTATAACAACCTTTCGTGAAGACATAGAATCTCTTCGGTAAATACCAACATGGATTGCGCAAACAAGGATTATTTACAGAAGGAAGTGGATACCGGAGCCCAGATTGATCTTTTGTTCCTTGACTTCTGGAGTTTGTTCCATACAGTTCCACATAATAGCCTAATGCACCAAACACAAACGTTCGGGACAGCAAATGACATTTTTCAAAATGGCTCAAATGGCTCTGAGCACTATGGGACTCAACTGCTGAGGTCATAAGTCCCCTAGAACTTAGAACTACTTAAACCTAACCTAAGGACAATACACACATCCATGCCCGAGGCAGGATTCGAACCTGCGACCGTAGCGGTCGCGCGGTTCCAGACTGTAGCGCCAGAACCGCTCGGCCACCAGCGGCCGGCAATGAGATTTTTGATTTGAATGAAGATTTCTCAGCAAATAAAAGACGGAACGTCATTTACAACGGAGAAAAATATTTTAACGTAAAACAAATTTCTGCCATACTCCAAGAGAATGTTATTTGACCATTACTGTCCAAAATATGTGTAAATGATCTAGTGGAAAATTTCAGAAGTCCCATGAGGCTGTTAGGGGTTCTGCTGTTGTATACAGAAGAGTCGCAGTCCTAGAAAATTATAGCAAAATTAAGCAAGACTGCAGAAGACAAAGGCATGGTACCTGGATTGGCACTGACCCAGATCATGAAAAAGTGTAATGGATTGCGCACAGATAGGCGAAAAGACGCGGTATTGAATTAGTAAACGATTTCTGAACAATAAATGAACGGATTCAAATCCATTAAACATCTGGGAGTACGCGCACAGAACGATTTAAAGTGGAAAGACCACATCAAACTAATGACAGAAAAAGTAGATGCCAGACTGAGCTTCATTGGAAGAATTCTCAGAAACCCATGAAGGAGGTAGCTTACATAACGCTCGGTAAACCAATACTTGAATGATGCTCGTCATTCTGGGATCAATATCAGATAGTATATATATTATTGAAGAAATAGAGCAATGGAAAATCCAAGATGGAATAGGGAAGATCCAAACACGAACAACGCGTTTCGTTAAAGGTTCGTTTAATTAGCGTGAAAGCTTCACGCTCATGGTCATCCAACCTCTTGGCAAATGCTGCAAGAGAGACGCTCTCCTTTACGGAGTGGTTTACTGTTTAAATTGCGAGAGTCAGTCAGTATATGTCTTTCACTTACGTATATCTTGTGGAAGGACCATGGAGGTGAAATTAGAGAGATTTGAGGTCACACGGAGACTTAGCGGTAATCGTTCTTCTTTCGTATCATTCCCGACTGAAACAGGGAACGGATTAAGTGACAGTGGAACACAAAATACTCTCCGTCAAGCACCACAATGTGGCTTGTGGAGTATAAATGTAGAAGAACATATACTACATGACAGCTCCATTGCCCACATTGCTTCGATACCAATGTTCGCTATCGAAAATTTTTGTCATCACCTCTGGCCAACATTATCATCAGCACTGTCCCACAGTCAGCACGGAGCCGGTGTCTGATCAACTTTACAATACCGGCTACACAACTTTTCTGATAAGGTCAATAGTTATATGAACTTCTGAATGCTGTATCTCAGGATGACATCCGACCCATCTATAATCGCCAATATGCACGATAGCAGGCATGCGTTGTAGACAGTTGGAACTACGCAATGATTATCAAACAGAGTCCGGCAGTAGGAGGTTATTTTTATATACAGTGGACATGCTTTATAATATTTGAAATATATTTCTTTCTTCAGACATAAATTTCTTTCTGTTGGAATCACTGCGTCAGTGTCTTCATTTTTTATGCTTTCCACTAATGTTTGAAAAAAAAAAAGATCGTGACCAAATGTACTTATTCGTACTTTATATTTTTTCTTGCTTTTCATAATCCAAAGATTTTGTAAAAAAACTACAAGCTTTAAAAGCACCTCAAAACATTGCACTTTTCAATCTAAAACTGATTTTAGAATGAATAATGCCTAAAATTACGACATGACAATATCTCACTACATTTGTTTATTCAGTAACTCTGTCGGGAGACCTGCAGTAGGTGTAATACGAATAAGCACTAGTACTCTGCAATAGCAACGTCTGACTGTCACCGTGTTTGAATCTTCTGACCTTACTTCACAAAACCAACTAGCACACTGATGTCAGACTAATCTAATCCTTGAATCCCTGCAAGCTAGAAACGTAGATTAATTTTTGCTAGGAGTACATTATATATGCTCCAGGGACCTTCCATAAGCCATTATTTCGAAACAATATCCTTCATCTGATTGGGCCACGAACACTGGTGAATTCTGCATGAAAGGAAATGAGTATGAGATAGTAAAAAGGTTTTACTTGATGCCTGTAATTTAAGGAACTCAAAGACGTTTAATTATTCTCATCTTATCGTCTTCCTGCGTATAATGATATACTTTGCTAATCGCACGGAAAAGAATGGGTAATTTATGTTGGTATATCAATCATATTCGCTAAGTTATGTAATGGAAATGCCACAAGCGTTCGCAAGTTCTTTACAACTCTTACGCTTTGATTCCCATCATAATTTTACTCTCTTCGTAAAACTTTTTGGTAGCAGCCGTCGCGAGAGAGAAATCTGGCAAGAGAAATGCAATTTTTCATTTCTGGTTCATTCCTTCAGCAAAAAAATTTGTTGTAACAACAGAACCTCATTATAAAGAAGTGATAGCATTAACAAGCTGTATGTCACCTACGTGTGTACTGCACAATATCACATATGCAGCATACACATTAGAAATTGCATTAATTCCAGGTAAACTTCATGGTACAGTCTGTACATTCACGCACTCAACATAGTCCACAGATCAAAACTTGTTACGCCCAAACCTTTGAGTCTGATTTATAACTGGATATCCGCTTTCTTGCTACTGACTTAGACCATTGTGGCCAGCTGTGGTTGTAGTTTGAGGAATTCCTGCTCTGATCGAGGCCTTAAGAAACTTGCAGCGTTGCCTGTCAAAGCGTGAACATCCTAGTATCACGTGTTTCAGTTGTGCATTTTCATTTGGGTAGTTTTCGCAGTATGGAGATCGCTGAACTTTCGTCCTATAAAGATGTTAAGAGTAACAGCCGTGACCCAGCCGTATGCGTGTTATGGTAGTGGTATGACGTCTAGATAGCTTTATCTGGGAGAACCAGGTTTTTCGCGGAATACTCTGCTGTGTTCGGACATAATGTCTTCATTTGGACTGTTGTGAGATCTCTCACGTATGTGACCATTCTTGATGAACCGTTTTCTTCAAGCCAGCAACAAAATCTGCATATGGAAGGCTGGTGTAATAAGGTCGGCCATCAGCATCACTTTGTTTTGCCAGGTCGTCCGCCATCTCGTTACATGAAATTCCAGAGTGTCAATTGATCCATAACAACTGAATACGTTTGTGTTGACTTTCACAGTAATACAGTAACATAACTATATCGACTACATGACAGTTCATGTTGGAGACCCATTGCTGCTTTGCCAGGTTTTTCAGTGCACTCCTCTAATACGTGACAATAAAGATATCGTTGAGCCGACTGGGCGCGTATTGAAGGGCTTACTTAATTGCAGGCCCAAGTGGCCGTGCGGTTAAAGGCGCTGCAGCCTGGAACCGCAAGACCGCTACGGTCGCAGGTTCGAATCCTGCCTCGGGCATGGATGTTTGTGATGTCCTTAGGTTAGTTAGGTTTAACTAGTTCTAAGTTCTAGGGGACTAATGACCTCAGCAGTTGAGTCCCATAGTGCTCAGAGCCATTTTTGAGCTTACTTAATTGCAAGGACTTCGTAAGTTAACATGCTGGCTTCCTTTGGTAGATTAAACATAGCCAAGACAGCGGATGTTCGCAGAAGTAAGCAAAGCTGGTGCCCTCTCTTGTTTTGGAGCCGCCAGTGAATATTTTGACCGATTAGGGTCACGTTGATGCAATCAAATGGGAAACGCCAGTAGAAGCAATGAGAATTCGATCCGACCCTCTGTCCTGATAGAAGATTGTGGGCTGGTAGCTTAGTACGTCATATTCCCAACTAAACGCAGGAGGCAGAGAGTCTTTTAGGGCGAGGGGTATCATACTTCTTCGCTGCCTGAAATTTGAACTACGGGTGATACCCTCCTCATTCGAATCCTATCGACGTACCCTTTGTCCTCAATGAAGCAATTAAGATTTTGAAGAAGAGGATGAACTGTTTGCACTGCTCTGCTAATGATGAATTTCTGAGCTAAGGTAGTCCTCCAGAATTGAAGAGGCATCTCGTTTGCTTCCACCAAAAGCGCATATGCAGGTGTAGAATTCACTGCCCCAAGACAGATGCGTATGGCACGGTAGTGCAGAGTATCGATCTTGCTTAGAAGAAATGTCAGAGCATTGCCATATAACGTGCACCCATAATCCAGTACAGACCGAATTATGCCACGGTGAAGAGTGAGTAGGACTGTAACATCAGCTCCCCACCATACGCGAGGATATCGCGCGATCCACCGATCTTGGAAATCAAATATTCCACATGGCTTACCCACGCCAGTCTGCTGTCGACAAAGAGTCCAAGCCATTCGACTGAGCTCCTTACTGGAACAGTGAAAGGTCCTAACCGTATCTCGGGTGTTGTTGTCGTACATCTTTGCCGTGTGCAGACAACCGCCAAGATTTGGTATCTTTCAGATTCATTCCAGTTCCGTACGTCCACCAATATAGTACGTACGCCGTTCGATCCAACCACCTTATTGTCGCCCTTAAACTGAGAGAAAACGTGTACATGCATATGTCACTGGAGAACATTAGAACTTTTACTGGAGGGCCAAAAATTGTGGTGAGATCTGACGAGTACACTGCATAAAGAATGGGACTTAAGACGGAACTTGTGGCAGTCTTCTGTAGACCACATGCAGTCCACGAAAGTATTGTCCTGTTGTCTGACATAGATTACACTTTGCCGTAGGAGAGAGTAAACGGGGTAAGGTCTGGCACACCCATCGACTGGAGCTTCCGTATCTGTACGTTAACATCGACACTGTCATAGGCATCGGAAACATCGAAAAAGTTGTGGTCTTCAGTCGTAATACCAGTTTTATGCATCTCTCCACGCTTGTGTACCCTGTGCGGCTCTTCATCTCTACATAGCTACTGCACCCTACATTCTTTTGAACCTGCTTGCTGTAGTGAAGCGTTCGTCTCACTACAATTTTTACCCTCCATGCTTCCTGAGATGTGTATCTTATCATTCGTCTAGTGGGTAAAATAAAATAAACAGGCTTGTGCAGTTCGTGAACGCAGATACTGTTAGAGCAACACCTACTCACGTGCACCGTCCGTATTCCCCTAGCAAGATACATCCGGATAGAAGCATATACTAGTCAACAGCAATATTATTGCGCATGGGACTGAGGGAGCTTCGGTCGGCTTATTGCCGGTTTTTATCGTGATGTTTCACGAGAACACGCTGAACCGCCTGACAGTGTATGCACAACCGTCTTGAAATCATTCAGAATGCGATGCGTTTTCCTTAGACACCACTGTACTTGTTGCCTGTAACTTCACTATGTGTTTCCGATAACGGGCACTGGAAGCCAAATGCAGTAACTTCGTGGTCAGGTAATACGTTGCGCGACTGAGCACTTCATGTCCACAAGAAAGGAAGCTTTCACCAAGAATTAAAGATAATGTTCACTCTTATGGGAATGCCCTGACTTTCGAACTCGTCAAGCACTGTATGTCAACATTATGACTATTACTAAAATAGCTAAACACAGACTTCCATATCACGACAGGTCTATTAATGAAAAAGAAAAAAGTTTTCGTCTCATGCTATAGCAAGAATCAATTATAGCACTTTTTCACTGTGAAAGTTGATGGAGCCTACATATCACCATTGTAATGATGTCACTATCACCAGCATATTCTACCACTTTGCGGAAGAAGCTAGAACTAGCCGTTGGAATTACGATAAGCTTCCATGCTGTTCTACATATGTAGATACATCTCCATGACTACTCTGAAATTCACGCTTATGTCCCTGGCAGACTATTTAATTACCCTTCCACTGTCTAACATCGCGTGGGAAAAATCTTTGCACACGAGCTCTGATATCTTGTTTTATTAAGACGTTAATTTCTCCCTGCGTAGGATGGCGACAGTAAAACGTTTTCACACTCAGAGGAAAAAATTGGTGATTGAAATTTCGTTAAATATCTCGCTACAACGAAAATTGCATTTATTTTAATGACTAATATCCCAACTCGCGTAACCTGCAGTCTGAAAGGGCTGCTCAGATTGTCTCCTAAATCGTTTATATGGCTTAGGAGCAGCAGAGGGACCATAACAGTTTCTTGGGGAACGCAAGATGACTTTCCGTCAATTACTTTCCAGAAGGAAATAACGTATCCAGTAACACTAATGAAGTGATACCATATAGGCGCCGGCCGCGGTGGTCTCGCGGTTCTAGGCGCGCAGTCCGGAACCGCGCGACTGCTACGGTCGCAGGTTCGAATCCTGCCTCGGGCATGGATGTGTGTGATGTCCTTAGGTTAGTTAGGTTTAAGTAGTTCTAAGTTCTAGGGGACTGATGACCACAGCTGTTAAGTCCCATAGTGCTCAGAGCCATTTGAACCATTTGAGCCACATAGGCACGCAATTTGATTAGTCTCTTATGGAGAACGGTGTCAAAAGCCTTCTGGAAATCAGGAAATGTGGAATCAATTTGAGACCCTCTGTCGACAGCATTCATTACTTCGTGTGAATAAAGACCTAATTGTATTTCACAAGAATGCTATTTTCTGTATCGGTGCTGACTTTGTGTCAATAGATCGTTACGTTCGAGATAATTTGTGATGTCCGAACGAAGTATACGTTCCAAAATCGTACTGCAAATCGGCGTCAGTGATGTGGGTCTGTAGTTCATCGAATTACTCATATTTCCTTTCTTGAGCATTGGTGTGACCTGAGAAACGTTCAAGTCTTTTGATGAGGATCATTCGTCGAGCGAGCTGTTGTATATGACTGCTCAGTATGGGCTATCCTATCAGCATAGTCTGAACGCAGCCTAATTGGTACTCTGTCTTAACCGAAAGACTTGCCTTTCTTAACTGATTTAAGCTGCTTCGCTACTCCGAGGATATTTATTTCTAAGTTACTCACGTTTGCAGCACTGCTTGATTCGAATTCTGGAAGATTTACTTTGTTTTCCTTGGCGAAGGAATTTCGGAAAATTATATTTAGTAACTCTACTTTATTGGCGCTGTGATCGGTAATATTACCAAGGATTTCGCCCTGGGAAGGTATTGGCTTACTCTCGCCGGTGGTGTACTTTATAAATGACTAGAATCTCTTTGGATTTTCTACCAGATTTCGAGATAGAGCTACACTAATTATCCATGATTTAATGTTCAGAACTGTACTTATTTGGCTTCTCTCTTTTAAATGAGGTCATTATTTAACTTCATTTGACACAAACGTAATAAAGACAATTTAAAATGCTCCGTAAACCACATACTTACACAGAATGCTTGTGTTCATGCGTGTCATGTTACCTAAATTATTCTTGTTACATTACTCCAAATTGAGAAGTTCAAAAATTATGAAGCAAGTGACATGTATTGAGTGATTATATCGTCCGTTATCCCATTACAATTATGGAACTTATATCCTAACACCATGAACAGTCTTACAGGAATTACATTTTTTACATTTTACTACCACATAATAAACTGTAGCTGATGTATTTGTGTCACCTATCGTGTGCACGTTTTGTTATAGTAGGTAGGTAACTGTATTTCTTCTAGTCGAACGACCTAATTCTTTATCACGCGCATGCGTTGTCTGCTGGAGAAATGACCACTGTCCGTCTGCATACGGCCTGGCTACTTTTGCGAGGTAAGAACACTGGGCCGAATTTATAAAGGTGGTAATTGCAGGAACGTTCATAAGTAGACTCGAAGCATGATAGAATACGGTGTTCATCTGCAGCAACGTAGCTAGAGTAGGATGAGGGGTTGGATTTGATGTGAAGGGCTTACCGTTATAACAGGCACCAAAACTCGTTTTTGATAAGGAATTGCAAAGCTGTTTCTGGAAAGGCAAAGAAGGAAACGGGCAGAACCAATGTTGAGACGAAGCGTTATTTTGTGAAAGCATATGAGCGAACATCGATGAATACTACCTGGTGAAAAGGCCTTCAACGTTGATGTGTGTATGAAAACAACAACATTTCAAGCATAGAATCTGCCGCTTAGGCCGATATTACACTATCAAATTTCTTTGTCAATGATTTGATCAAAGATATGATCAAATATTCCGTCAAATATATTTGACAAAGATCTTTGATGTAGCGCAAGAAGGGGTATTACACTGTCATCATATTTTTCGTCAAAGTTCAAGATGGCTGACAACAACAACTTGTCATTAACCGCAGCAGTTGCATGTACCGCAATTGCATTGTGTGCACATGCGGAAGAGAAGCAAGGGGAAAAAAAGGAAACATACCTGGGTTTTACGACGACACGATAAAAGCATTCAACAAAACTTGTTACGTGAGCTTATAGTGGAGGACGTCAAGTCGTACATCAATTACTTAAGAATGGATGAGCACACATTTCTGTATGTGCTCAATGAAGTGTATCCTCATATCACAGCCGGCCGCGGTGGTCTAGCGGTTCTAGGCGCTCAGTCCGGAACCGCGCGACTGCTACGGTCGCAGGTTCGAATCCTGCCTCGGGCATGGATGTGTGTGATGTCCTTAGGTTAGTTAGGTTTAAGTAGTTCTAAGTTCTAGGGGATTGATGACCACATATGTTTAGTCCCATAGTGCTCAGAGCCATTTGAACCATTTGAACCTCATATCACAAAGCACAATATTCACTTAAGAACTGCTACATCTGCAGAAGACAGGCTCACTGTAGCACTCCGATTCCTTGCTACAGGAGATGGTTAGGTTAGGTTAGGTTAGATTAGGTCAGGTCAGGCCAGGTCAGGTCACCACTCTTCTTAATTTAGTTTTGTATTCATGGTGCCTCACGCTGTAAAGCGCCTCATCAGCTTCATACATATCTATTAATTTTGTAGTTGTCAGCACACACCAATTGTATTTACCAGCAATCTTTATAAAAACACAACAGACGACAGAACGCTGCAGCGATGCTAGCGCTCCATGTGGTAACATGTCACATTGCAGTGAACAGAAGACAAGCGACTACTTTGATCAAATCTACAGCAAGGCCCTAGATTTGATCAAATATTGGACGACATTTGACAAAGTTCCCTATTACACCATCAAATATCTTTGACAAAGATATTTGACAAAGAAATTTGTTAGTGTAATACCGGCCTTAGCATTCCGTTGGTATCTGCAAAACAATAATTTTATGACAGTGTTGCCAGAGTTTAGATGTTAACATGTCACTCTTTCAGTCTGCTGAAATGTACTACTGATGTGCTCATTTACGGTCTTTGGCAACACCTGGTTACAAAACAAAAGAATTAATTATACTACTTGTAGACGCCTATAAATTATTTAACATGAGTTTTTGATTATGAAGATCCTACTTTGCAAATAAGTTTACATTCGCACCTAAAATAAACTTTTGATATCGAATCCCTCAAACAAATGTATCTCGTCTGCGCACACAGTTAGAAAATCTCCCTTTTTATCAAGTATCGGACCGGTTTCTAACTAAATTCAAGGTTTTCTTGCATATAGAACTCCACATGTTGTTCTTAATGTAACAAAATAGACTGATGTAAAGATACTTTCCTGAGTACATTAATTAAGTGTGATAGGATCCTTACTGTGTACGATGTATATAAGAGATCTAGTAGAAAGCGTCAGATGCTCTTTAAAACAGGTCGCAAATGATGCGCTTGTCTTCAACAAATAAGCAGCGACAGAAGACTGTAATAATATGCAGAATGACCTGCAAAAGATTGTTGAATGGTGTAGGCCCTGGCAGATGACCCTGAACATAAATAAATGTAACGTATAGCGCATACGTAGAAAGAGAAAGCCGCTACTGTACAACTACACCATTGATGAGAAAGTGATGGGAACAGTATCTACCGTCAAATAGCTAGGACACACAGAACGACAACAAGTGGAATGACCACATAAAATAAGGATATGGAGAAGGAGATGCCAGTCTGAGATTCATAGATATAATCTTAAGGAAATGTAACTCATCCACGGAGGAAGTGACAGAAGGCGCTTGTTCGACCTGTTATCGAGTACTGTTCATCAAGATAGGACCCTTAGCAAGTAGGACTGATAGAAGAGGTAGAGGGGATCCGACGAAGAACGGCGCGTTGCCTCATGTGATCGTATAATTGGCGCGAGAGCGTTACCGAGTTGCCCAAAGAAAACTTCATTAGCAGACGTTACAAGAGAGGTGTTGTGCATCGCGGAGAGTTTTACTGTCGAAATTTCGAGAAAGAACTTCACGGGAATAGCCATGTTGTGCACCACGGTCAGTTTTACTGTCGAAATTTCGAGAAAGAACTTCACGATAAGAGCCGGACAGCATATTACTTCTTCCCAGATTCGTCTCGTGTAATGACCCCGACGAGAAAATTAAAGAGCTTAGAGCCAATACAGAGGCTTACCGACACTTATTCTTCCCACGTGCCATTCGTGAGTGGAACAGGGTAGGGTAGGAGATGACTGAGTGGTACCGGAAGTTCCCTCCCCCACACATCATTAGGAGGCTTATGGATTAAGATGTAGATGTAGATGTTGTTACATAATGACCAGTACTGACAATTTTTGTATGTATTTCAGTACAGTACGTGACACAGAAAGGCAAAACGCATGGGAAGAACAAGTATCTTCCACGATAAGTGCAGTAGATCTATTAAGTCTGAATTCTCGTCAAAGAAGGGTGAGAAATAGTCTTCCTGTCTTTTTTGCCTCTAATTCTGTGGCAGTAATGACCATCTATTCCCGGTGCGCCGTTCTTGGCTGCGATTAACTGCGTCCTGTCTGTTTTTTATGAAATTATTGGTGGAGCCACTTCTCTCCTTTCGCTATTCAAGTTCAGCGATAAAGTGTGTCCTCGCTAACGCCGCCTCCGGGATACCTACGTTATGGCTCTCTTCTCCCCCGGGATAACGTTATTACAGCTCCGAGTTACGACCCAGTGTCTCAGCACTTTTCTGCATTTGAGAAGACGGCCGTCAATTTTTCTTTCGTGCGAAGCAGGACCGCAACTTCCGTCTTGTTTACGATGCGGCGTCTGTGGTCCACAATACACTAGGCTTATCCGAGGATGCGCTGTAACCGCGCACTAGAATTAACAACTGTCATCAACTTTAATGACCTTGTAAACCTAACTTTCCACTGATATTACAGGTAGAAAAAAATCTGCCCTACATAATGAAACGCTCTTGGCACTGGCTAGCAAAAAACAGAAATTAATGCCTCCGGTGTTGGAACCTATCATATGTTATTGTGCATGCATTTACAAGTTTTACTCGGGCACATGCGTTTTTATGATTCTCGTAAGTTTCGTCCTCTAGAAATTTCCAGAAAGTTTCAGAACATTCGAGAGTATTCGAGAACATTCCACAATATTCGAGGGTATTCGAGAGCATTCCACATCATTCAAGAATGTTCCGGAATGTTCCACAATGATACAGGATGTTCGGGAATGGTCTGGAACACTCGGGAAGATTCTAGAATGTTCAGGAGCATCCCCGAACATCCTAGGTCATTGTGGAGCATTCCAGAACACTCTCGAATGTTGTGGAATGTTCTGGAATATTGTGGACCATTCGAAACCTTTTTAGTATGTTCTGGTATTCGCCAATATTGGGGCTACCCATTGGTAGGGGTATATAAAGCAAGACCCGTCATGGATTCGAAAGTGCGGCTGTGTAGTGCGTTCAAATACGTGTGAAATACGTTAAACACGTGTGAAATATATTTGACAAATACTTATGCAGACAAAGCCATGGGTAATAAGCTCATCTTATATCCCTGGAATGATTTCAATCAAATTTGATAGACATATTAGTTACAATCTCGTAATATATACTGTGCAGATAAGAAACCCCAGCCTTCTTTTTATGATAATGTAGAGAGAGATGGAAGAAAGAGGAGATGATCAGATAGTGAAGGGGAGGGAGAAGACATACACAGATAGGACAAGGAGCAAGAGATGGACAGAGAGAGAGGAGGGAGGACGTGATAGATAGAGAGTGGGGATGGAGGAGGTCGACAGAGAGAGAGGTGGTGGTGGAGACTGTCAGAGAGAGGGAGGGGTGGATGTGAAATATAGAGGTAGCTAGGTATAGCTAGAGACAGACGAGGGGATACGTGTTTAAAGAGAGAGGGGGAGGCAGAAGTGGATAAGGAGGGGAAGGAGGAGATGGACAGAGGGGTCAAAAGGAGATTGACAGAGAGAGGGGGATAGAGGAGATTGACAGAGGGAGGAGGGGAGACTGATAGAGAGAGGGGGATAGAGGAGCTTGACAGAGAGAGGGGGAGAGGGGAGATTGACAGAGAGAGGGGGATAGAGGAGATTGACAGAGAGAGGGTGGTAAAGGAGACTGACAAAGAGGGGGAGAGAGGAGATTGACGGAGAGAGGGGAAAAAAGGAGATGGAAAGACAGTGGAGGGAGGAGGAGATGAACTACTAGACGAATGGAAATAAATAAATACCTGGGGAATGCCGGATTTCTCAACTAGTTCATGACAAACCAGTAGGAGATAAACGGTGATGGGCTGAACAACTTCTCGAGGATCACCACCAAAAACTTCAAATCGTTTATAAAGGCCGCAAGAAGAAAAAGAAAACACTACTCATTTCCAAAAAAAATGCACCAGAAACTACTGAACTCTGAGAGGAATCATTCAATAAAATACAAAAATTTATTCAACACAAGAAACGTAGCATACACCACGAATGAGCGATTGTTACTAACATTGCATTAGAAATATAGATTACTGAACGCTCGTAGGCAGATTGAATTAAAAAGGTCCCAAATTTGTACTTAGTCTGCATCCGACTAGCTAACAGGAGTAAATATGACTGTCAGTTACTTTTTCTAAATTTGAAAAGACGATCGTAATACACCATAGCTTCCAATACTGTGAACTCGATTTATAACTTGAAATAGCGCAAGCAGCTTACACTTGAAAATGGCAATATTAAAATTCATGGACCCATAAGCGGAAATGAAGTCTTCCAAACGATTGATGTAGGCTGTATATTCCTCAAGCAGTTATCTCTTCGTGATGTGGAAAACTTCTGCCTCTCGAGTATCGTGAGCATTTCTGTCATCATATTTACCATATGAACGTGTGACGTAATGCATCGTATCTCCTCAGTCTTGTCTATTAATTCTACCTCCGAGTAGTTGCACACTGACAAACTGAACTTAAGATTCAATACAACGAGGATTTTGTAATCTTCTTTCATAATTAATTCGCATTTCCTAAGGGTCTCCCAGTGTACTTCTGTTTGCCATCTGATTTTCCTACAGCTTGGTTTATAAGATCGTACCACTTAAGCTCGCTGTGGACGAATACTTTTAAATACTTTCCAACTGTTACTGTTTTCAGTGTTTTATTACCAATAACTTAATCGAAGGACGGAGAGTATATTCACTCTACTGTGTGCAGTGTGTTGCATTTATTTATATTGAAGGTCAAACATCAGTTCTTAACGAAATGCCAGTCACCTGTTGCTCTTTCTGCATTTCGCTAAGATTTTATGAAATTACTGTTACATCTGTTAACTTCTCCTCGTTAAGAGGAGATGAAGAGGAGATTCGTGTTCAACGTTCCGTAGACAACGAGGTCATTAGAGACAGAGCACCAGCTCGGATTAAGAAAGGATGGAGAAGCCAAGCGGCCATGTCCTTTCAAAGGAACCAACCAGGCAATCTGTTTGTGGGGCGCGGTCATCAGCACCCGTACAAAGTCCCAATTTTTACACAGTCCAATTTTTTACACAGTCCTATCAGTCCCCTGTCACGAATGATGATGATGATGATGATGATGATGATGATGATGATGATGATGATGATGATGAAACGATGAGGACAACACACACGCCCAGTCCCCAGGCAGAGAAAATCCCCAACACGGCTGGGAATCGAACCTGGGACCCCGTGATCCAAAGGGAGCACGGCTGATGTGATGTTCGGTAAGCTCATACGTAGTTCAATAGACTTCAGAGCAGAAATTTATCGAATGATTCCGTAAGAGAAGAAAAGGAACATTGACCTAACCGCAGTTGCTTAATCTCATCTGGACAAAAGTTAGCACAGTTCCACTAGATATCTGTTTCCAGAATGGAAGTTGCTTTCTACAGGCAGCACGTTAGGGCTTTCAAATTATATATGAATACTAATACGCATTGTAGACGATGTAAATGACATTATGTACAAATCGTTGTAGCTCTGAACTGATCAGTCTTCACTGCCATTCTGAAATACAGATCATCCTACTTAAATTTCAAGATCTGGATTTTTTGTAAGACATGGTAGTGGAATTTAGGGTCTTGCAGGGTAACAAGTATTGTACTATATGAAAAAAACGCAAATTAGTTACAAACTATGTTTGAACATGTAAACGTCAGTACAGACATTCAGATTTAAGTCATGACATGTTCGAATGCCTGCTATCACTGGCGATGAAGTGGTCCAGACGAATAGCGAAATTCTGTATGACCCGCTGAAGTGTCGGAACATAGAAGCTATCGAAAACCTCCTGAATGGCTGTTTTAAGCTCAGCATTTGTTTTGGGGTTATTGCCGTACACCATGTCTTTAATACAGTCCCTCAAAAAGTAGTCCCAAGTGTTGAGATCCGGCGACTATGGTGGCCAATCGAGGGTCATGTCAGTGGCATCTGTACTCCGTCTTCAGGCCACGAGTGGCCTACCGGGACCATCCGACCACCGTGTCATCCTCAGTGGAGGATGCGGTTAGGAGAGGCATGGGGTCAGCACACCGCTCTCCCAGTCGTTATGGTGGTATTCTTGACCGAAGCCGCTACTATTCGGTCGAGTAGCTCCTCAATTGGCATCACGAGGCTGAGTGCACCCCGAAAAATGGCAACAGCGGATGGCGGCCTGAATGGCCGACCACTCCCGACAGCGCTTAACTTCGGTGATCTCACGGGAACCGGTGTATCCGCCAGTGGCATCTGGGTATGCCAAAATGCTCTTCCAGAACATCAAACACTCTCCTGCTTCGATAAGGTCGAGCTCCGTCTTGCATTAATCACATCTCGTCGAAATGAGGGTTACTTTGACTAATGGGGATGAAATCATCTTCCAAAACCTTCACGTATCTTTCGGTAGTCATCGTGCCATCAAGTAATATCACATCGATTATTCCGTGACTGGACATTGCATACCATTTACTCACCCGTTGAGGGTGAAGAGACTTCTCGATCGCGAAATGCGGATTCTTAGTCCCCCAAATGCGCCGATTTTGCTTATTGTCAACCGATCCAAATGAAAGTGGGCTTCGTCGCAAAATCAAACCATGCATGCGCATACTAACTGCCATCATGCCCCCAGGCCAACCGTACAGTTTGAACTTCCTAACGCTAACCGTTTAGAATTTATGATGATTTTATTTCATGTATTTCAATAATTGTACACTGCGCTTTCCACAAGAGATAAGAAAAGAACTTATAATGAGTGAAAGAGAAATAGAATAGACATTTTAAATCAATTATGGACGTACATTCCTGGAAACTGAGCATCAGAATAAATAATAAAATGAAGGCGCTACGCAAACACCACAATATTTTGAAGGCTAATTCGGACCGTGCACGGAGTTGGAAGTCCTGAGAACAAACTTCTTTACATAGCATTTTCCAGGAGGGTTAATGGAACTTAAACTGGGTGACCACATGGAAGACCAGATGGAAGAATAGCTTCCGATGCTCAATGGTAGATACAATGAGATCCGTAATACAGAGAATAGAAAATAAATGAAGAGATTTACTGGCAGGTTCGGTAATACACATTGCTCAGTTAAAGTAATTAATGTCTTTAGAAGACAACCTTATTTCTTTGTTTATACTAGCGAGTGAAACATCACTTCATTAGAAAGCAGCAGTGTTCTGATAATATGAAAATCCTTTGAAAGCACTTAAATTACAGTTGGCCGTACCCTTACATCTGATGGCCCTCAGTAACACCAGTAATTGCCAGGACTGCATGGGAAAAACCAGTTAAGGTGTGACATCTCGATTCCGAGAAGTTGTCCGCTGCAGTTTGCACGCACTGGCCGTGAGTACGGAAGCTTCCTGAACGCCCGGCTGAGCTCATTAAGGCCACGACACGGTCGCCAGATTCCTGGCGCTGAAAATTCCCAGCCATCGGCCGCGCATCACAGCTTGGAAGCTCACCACCAAGCCGGGCTTGCAAGTTCGATGGCTAATTGCTTCGTTGCGCATTCATGAATGCATATCTGCTCGCAGTCCCACAGCCGGTGCCAACTCACGCGAGAATTCCCTCGCTCACGAAATCGTCTGCGAGTTATAATTCACTTTCCTGGAAGGGTACCGGCCTGCACAAGCTGCCACCGTTCTCTAGACGCCGTCGTGGCTATTCACTGTTAGCCACTGTTGCTTCTGATCGTACACTGGTAGCCGACATTGTCTTTATGAATGAATATTTCAATATTTCCTGAATTCGTAATTTACCGGGTAAACACCAGCTTTCAGACACAAATTTTCACAGTTCGATCACAAGACATTTCCAGAAGTCTTAATGGCGTTCGCGGTGCGTACACTCGCAACAGTGCCTCCTTCGTGTGAAAAATATAAACACGTAAGACAATGTCGACTGTAATACAGAAACCAGACGGCCTTTATGAGCAGAGGGGCATAAAAGGGAAGCAATGGTTGAGAAGGCAGTGCCGGCCGGAGTGACCGAGCGGTTTTAGGCGCTTCAGTTTGGAACCGCGCGACCGCTACTGTCGCTGGTTCGAAACCTGCCTCGGGTATGGATGTGTGTGATGTCCTTAGGTTAGTTAGGTTTAAGTAGTTCTAAGTTCTAGGGGACTGATGACCTCAGAAGTTAAGTCCCATTGTGCTCAGAGCCATTTTTTTGAGAAGGCAGTAAGACTGGGTCGTGGCCTTTCCCCGATGTTATGCAATCCGTACATCGAGCAAGGAGTAAAGGAAACAAAAGAAAAATTTGGGCGAAGAATTAAAGTTCAGTGAGAAGAAATAAAAACTTTGAGGTTTACGGATGACACTGGAATTCTGCCAGAGACAGCAAAGGACTTGGAAAAGCAATTGAATTGAATGGATTGTGTCTTGAAGAGAGGATATAAGATAAAATCAACAAATGTAAAACAAGGGGAATGGGATGTAGGCGAATTAAAGGAGGCGATGCCGTGGAAATCATACGAGTAAACGATACACGAAACGTAGGTGACGAGTTTTGCTACTTGTATAGTAAAGTAACGGATAATGGCCGAAGCAGGGAGAATATAAAATGTAGACTGGCAATGGCAAGAAAAGCGTTTCTGAATAAGAGAAATTTCTTAACATAGAATATAGATTTAAGTGTAAGGAAGTCTTTTCTGAAGGTCTTTGTCTGGAGTGTAGCCATGTGTGCAAGTGAAACATGGACGATAGACAGTTCAGACAAGAAGTGAAAAGAAGCTTTTGAAATATGGTGCTATAAAAGAATGCTGAAGATTAGATGGGTAGATCGTATAACCAATGAGGAAAAACTCAACAGAATTGGAGAGAAAAGAAACTTGTGGCATAACTTGAGTAACATTCGGAGACATCAAGGTATCACCGATTTAGTATTGGAGGGAACTGTGAGAGGTCACGATCGTAGAGGGAGAGCAAGAGATGAATACAGTAAGCAGGTTTAAATTGATGTGGGTTGCAGTAGTTACTCTGACATGAAAAAGCTTGCACAGCATAGAGTAGCGTGGAGTGCTGCATCAAACCGGTCTTCAAACTGAAGATCGCCACAACAACAGCAACAACAAGAATTCATTATTAGTAGAGAGGTATACATCCTCCTGTGGGTTGTTTCCATGACGGCAATATTAACGTCCGAAGATGATACAGAAGGGCAAATTTATTTCTGACTTGGAATTATTGTTCGGAAACTACTGTCTAGAAACTTGCGTTGTTTGATAGTTCTATCAGTAGAATACGTGAACTTATCAATCGTTATTTGTACAATGCAATGAAAAGGCTTATTATGTAATTAGTTGCTACCTTCGTCGGATGGGTAATACCGACCCAGCATGAGGGCTTACATCATGAGGGGTGATGAGAAGTTACTCCAATAAAGCACTGCCGATTGCCTGATGAGTTATCTATAATGGTCAGGCCTGACCTAAAATCTATAATACTGTTGTCTGTATTTACGAGTTGATGTTTATAGTCTCTCAAGGCCTCAAAAACAGCATTTACCCAGTTTACAGAATTTGCAGTATAGAGTTTCGTGTACTGAGAATCAAATGGAAGTTGTAAGGAAGTTCACAGGTTTTACCAAGCCAAGTAACCACACAGAAGAAATCGAACGCACATCAAGTTTCCCAGTTTGTTACAACGTTAACGAAGCGTTCGATCTATGATTAACAGAACATTAAAACAGTATTAAATAGCAAATACCTGCAAATGTTCTACAAAATTGTATTTGTTTCGTCATGTCACTATTTTCCGTTTGTTCGGTCATCGCCATCTGATGACTTCTACACTCCTGGAAATGGAAAAAAGAACACATTGACACCGGTGTGTCAGACCCACCATACTTGCTCCGGACACTGCGAGAGGGCTGTACAAGCAATGATCACACGCACGGCACAGCGGACACACCAGGAACCGCGGTGTTGGCCGTCGAATGGCGCTAGCTGCGCAGCATTTGTGCACCGCCGCCGTCAGTGTCAGCCAGTTTGCCGTGGCATACGGAGCTCCATCGCAGTCTTTAACACTGGTAGCATGCCGCGACAGCGTGGACGTGAACCGTATGTGCAGTTGACGGACTTTGAGCGAGGGCGTATAGTGGGCATGCGGGAGGCCAGGTGGACGTACCGCCGAATTGCTCAACACGTGGGGAGTGAGGTCTGCACAGTACATCGATGTTGTTGCCAGTGGTCGGCGGAAGGTGCACGTGCCCGTCGACCTGGGACCGGACCGCAGCGACGCACGGATGCACGCCAAGAATGGCTCTGAGCACTATGGGACTCAACTGCTGAGGTCATTAGTCCCCTAGAACTTAGAACTAGTTAAACCTAACTAACCTAAGGACATCACAAACATCCATGCCCGAGGCAGGATTCGAACCTGCGACCGTAGCGGTCTTGCGGTTCCAGACTGCAGCGCCTTTAACCGCACGGCCACTTCGGCCGGCTTGCACGCAAAGACCGTAGGATCCTACGCAGTGCCGTAGGGGACCGCACCGCCACTTCCTAGCAAATTAGGGACACTGTTG
This sequence comes from Schistocerca nitens, assembly GCF_023898315.1. Lineage (NCBI taxonomy): Eukaryota > Metazoa > Arthropoda > Insecta > Orthoptera > Acrididae > Schistocerca > Schistocerca nitens. The sequence continues at coordinate 717,067,449 of NC_064616.1, forward strand.
CTCCTGGGGTATCGGCGAGGACCATTCGCAACCGTCTCCATGAAGCTGGGCTACGGTCCCGCACACCGTTAGACCGTCTTCCGCTCACGCCCCAACATCGTGCAGCCCGCCTCCAGTGGTGTCGCGACAGGCGTGAATGGAGGGACGAATGGAGACGTGTCGTCTTCAGCGATGAGAGTCGCTTCTGCCTTGGTGCCAATGACGGTCGTATGCGTGTTTGGCGCCGTGCAGGTGAGCGCCACAATCAGGACTGCATACGACCGAGGCACACAGGGCCAACACCCGGCATCATGGTGTGGGGAGCGATCTCCTACACTGGCCGTACACCACTGGTGATCGTCGAGGGGACACTGAATAGCGCACGGTACATCCAAACCGTCATCGAACCCATCGTTCTACCATTCCTAGACCGGCAAGGGAACTTGCTGTTCCAACAGGACAATGCACGTCCGCATGTATCCCGTGCCACCCAACGTGCTCTAGAAGGTGTAAGTCAACTACCCTGGCCAGCAAGATCTCCGGATCTGTCCCCCATTGAGCATGTTTGGGACTGGATGAAGCGTCGTCTCACGCGGTCTGCACGTCCAGCACGAACGCTGGTCCAACTGAGGCGCCAGGTGGAAATGGCATGGCAAGCCGTTCCACAGGACTACATCCAGCATCTCTACGATCGTCTCCATGGGAGAATAGCAGCCTGCATTGCTGCGAAAGGTGGATATACACTGTACTAGTGCCGACATTGTGCATGCTCTGTTGCCTGTGTCTATGTGCCTGTGGTTCTGTCAGTGTGATCATGTGATGTATCTGACCCCAGGAATGTGTCAATAAAGTTTCCCCTTCCTGGGACAATGAATTTACGGTGTTCTTATTTCAATTTCCAGGAGTGTATTTAGGTTCCACGATCAAATAAACATTTTTAGAACATAAGGAAGTGTTTTGTTGTTCAATGTTGTTCCAACGATTAAGGTAGGCATAGTATGTAGTACATAGGACGATTTCGTCCGAAAAGAGACAATTTTTGTTCACTTAGATAGCAGCCTTAAACTGGTGTGGATCTGTTGCACGTGAAATGTGTATCGTGCTAAGTTCTGCGTGCAGCACAATAATGACCTTCATCTACATTTGTATCATTTAAATAAAGGGCAAGTTCTGTAACTCCACATGACTTCAGACGTCATGTTGTGTTGATCCAATGGACGCTGCATTGCTATGTGGGCGATCGTCACTTTGCTGTGAATATCGAAATAGTACTGACTGTGCGTATACAAAAGCAGACATAAAGTTGTAATTATCACCTTAAAAATAAAGTGATTTAATTAATTTTTCTGTTTATTTGGAGGCACTTGTCTGCAGTTCGGGAACCACACTAGAATGCCCGAGCCACAGTACCGACGTACGCCGCTACAGAAGCCAAAAGAAAATGACGCAGTCCATTAATGAAGTTACAGCATCCTACGATAATTGTTGAACTAAATGTGGAGCAACAAATCACAATCATATGACACAGAGGTTATGTGGCACATACGCTTCCAGTGTGATCAAAGAAGTCTGAATAACGAAGAAGGAACTGTCAGGCTACCTCTCTGTGAAGGATCTGGATATCAAGAGAAGTTGAGGCGTTAGTGCTCGTAGACCAGCGTATCACAGTCAGGCGATAGCGGAAAAAGTGAACACCGTTCTTTTATCAGTTTTTCACATCTTGCACGATATTTTGGATGTGACGAAGGCACGATGGGAATCGAAAAAGATGGGTGCCTTCCATTTTTGGATGTTTTGGTACGACGGAAAGATGATGGCATTTTGGGACATGAAGTATGTCGGAGACCGACCCATATGGGTTTATATTTACGTGCAAATAGCTGCCACCATCCTTAGCTGACGATGAGTGTTGTCAGACCACTGGTACACAGAGCACATGGCATTGCTAACGAGAGCAATCTGGAGGACGAGCTTCTACACTTGAGAAGAGGTTTTGAAGCCAACGGGTACTCTCCACAGCAGTACAAATGAAACCAAGAGTGGGCATAAGGAATACAAAAGAAGACACGGTAAGTTTTAAATCCATGGCTTTTCTGCCATACGTTGGAAGCATATCGTCAAAAGTAGGACGGATCCACAGCAAACACAAAGTGAAACTGATTTTTCACCCTCGACCAAAGACAGCGGCACTCCTGGGTTCCGTTAAAGATGACTTGGTGCTTCTGTGGCCTGGGGCTTACAAGATCCCATGTGAGTGTGGCCGTTCATACATCAGACAGACGACACGTACAGCCCATGAGAGATGCACAGAGCACCGCATGTACACCCGGCTCTTACAACCTAATAAATCGGCGATGGCAGGGCACTGCAGTGACACTGGACACTATGGCGTAAGATAACATCGAAATTTTAGCCTCAACTTCATCTTTCTGGGACTCAGTAGTGATAGAAGCAACTGAAATTCGGTTGGCGACGAATTTAATTAATAGATACACCTGCTTCAGTTTGGAAAAAACATGGAATCAGGGACTTTCTGTGATAAACTCACAAAGTCGTCCCGACAGTGCAGCTCGCAGTCATAAATCGATGTCACCGTGTGGGTCGACCGTGCAGCCACAGATCTAATTTCATGCATATGTTACATCTCTTTGCCGCCGATCAACGTCTCTGGCGGCTTGTGTATCCGTGGCCGCATGCGTAGTAGCGCAGTCCGCCAGATTAAAGGGACGGAGAAAGAGCTTGAGCGTCAGTTACCTCACTCTGAAGATGGAAGGACTATATATAGCTGAAATATTGGAAGAAGAAGTGAAATTTATACAACTGCACTCCCGAAATTTTTTGGATCAGTCACTACACCGCGAAAATATGAAGATGCGCAGTTTTATTACAGATCTGTGCCATTTGTTTGGTACATATTGTCTGAAAACAAGTTTACCTTTCCACTGTATTAAAGATTCGTCAATGCAGAACTCTCTGAATGGATTTAGTGAAGTGTCGGCAGAAGTGCCAACACCGTGTTGTTTGAGGAAGCCGAAATGCACGCTATAAGCTCACGCAGGATGGCGTTAGGTCTGAAACAGGATACTTAATGAATGCTATAAAGAAAAGTACGTAGCTGCTGGAATACTTAACTTTAATCCATAATTGGTGAACATTGGTCTTGTTACTGTACATGCTTCATTAGATACATAGCAAAGGAGAAATGGCGCCTTGCTAGGTCGTAGCAATTGACTTAGCTAAAGGCTACGCTAACCATCGTCTCGGCAAATGAGAGCGTAATTCTCAGTGAACCTTTCCTAGCAACGTCGGCTGTACAACTGGGGCGAGTGCTAGTAAGTCTCTCGAGACCTGCCGTGTGGTGGCGCTCGGTCTGCGATCACTGACAGTGGCGACACGCGGGTCCGACATGTACTAATGGACCGCGGCCGATTTAAAGCTACCACCTAGCAAGTGTGGTGGCTGGCGGTGACACCACATTTAGAGTTGATTTGAATTTCACGGTCAAAAAATTCACAATATGTTTTATTTTCTGAAGTCTGTTCGGCCTCTGAGCGTCTTCCAAAAAGCCTGCATCACTAAAATGTAACTTTCGAAGGACTGTCAGAAATCTGTCCCTAGGCTTTTGTTGTGCACATAGTTCCGCGTAGTCAGCGCGTACACAACTTTCCCACTAGAGCGCGCCACGCTAAGCACAACAGCGTAGGCGCAGCGCTCGTCCGTCTCCGCGCTACGAGATGGCGCTGTCAGAGACGGACCAAATTCTGCTTCCGCCGATCCGCGTATTAATATGTAACGCAGCCAATGAGATTGCTGCTAACGTAGAACCTTTTCTCCTCGCGGATCACACTCGCGCAGTGATACCTGAACGCGCGAGGTATTATAACGAGTGTACAGACCTCCGATTAGTTTCCCGTGTCCTGCTGTTCCCTAAGCCTAACAAATCCCCCTCTGCTACCTCTTCCTATCGTCCCATCTGCCTCACCTCCGTGTTCAGTAAGGTCTTTGAGGCCATCCTCTCTCGCCGTATCCACCGCCACCTTAACCAGCACCGCCTCCTTCCTCTTACCCAATGTGGCTTCCGGCCTTCCTTCTCTGCTGACGACCAGCTCCTTAACCTTACCCATCTTCTTTCCCTCCAACTTAACTCCCGTCGCTCTGCTATCTTTGTTTCCCTTGACCTCCAGAACGCCTATGACCGTGTCTGGCATCCCGGGCTCCTTTTCAAACTCCAGACCTATGCTCTCCCCATCAACTTCGTCCGTCTCGTTGCTTCCTTCCTCACCCATCGTCCCTCCTATGTGACTATCCACAATTCCAACTCCCATACTTTCTACCCCTCTGCCGGCGTGCCCCAAGGTTCTGTCCTTTCCCCTCTCCTCTATCTCCTGTACACTGCTGATATGCCCAAACCTCCCCCTCCTGTTCATCTTCTCCAGTTCGCTGATGACACCGCCTTCCTAGCCCTTTATCCTACCCTTCAACGGTCCCAACGTACTCTCCAAACCCACCTTGACCAATTCACCGCTTGGTGCAACCAGTGGTTCCTCCGTGTTAATCCCTCCAAGACCCAGGCGATCATCATAGGCCGCACCATCCGCTCCTTCCGCCTCCATGATTTCTACCTCACCATTTATGGCCGTCCTATCCACCTCACTCCTACCCTCAAATACCTTGGCCTCACCCTCGACCGCCACCTCACCTGGACTCCCCATCTCCTTACCATCCAAAACAAAGCCCACAACTGCCTCCGCCTCCTGAAACTCCTGTCCGGCCGGACATGGGGTCTGCATCCTTCCACCATCCTCCACACCTACAAATCCATGATCCGCCCCATCCTTTGTTATGCCAGCATCGCTTGGATTTCCGCCCCTCCCCGGTTCTATAACGCCCTCCAAATCCTCGAACGTCATGCACTCCGCCTCGCCTTCCGCATCCGCCTTCCGTCCCCCACGCGCATCCTCTATGACCTCATCCCCTTCCCCCACCTTCTCCTTTTCCTTGAACACATCCGCACACTATATATTGTCCGTCGCCTTGATCCCCCTCACCCCCTGGTGTCTCCATTCCTCTCCACTCCCGCCCCGTTGCCGCGCCTTTACCGTTGTGTCCCTCCCTCTCTCCATCTCCACACCCTCCATCTCCTTTCCCAACGTAACTTCCACCGTCTACCACTCCCGGATGATGAGCTTCGCCCTGACATCTACCCTTCCTACCAACTCTAACCCCCTCTTCCTGCCTCCTCCTCAGGGCTCCCTCTCCTCCCCCTCCCTCCTTCTGCGCGGATTTCCCCTCCTACTCCCCCTCCATCTCTTGTGCCTTCTTTCAGTGTCTCTGCGCCCCCTCCTGCCCTGTCTTCCCTTTTCCTCTCCCGCCCCATGTGTCTCCTGCCTCTTCGTGCACCCACGGTTGCCCCTCCTCTATTCATCCCGCTGCTTCCCCGGCTGCCCCATGCTCTCCCCTCCTTTTCCATCCTCTCTGACCTTTCCCTCGGCAGGTCCCACCTGGTCGTTTTATTCTTCGTCGTGTGTGCTCCAAGTGGGTTTTAAGTGTGTTGTTTCGGAGTGTTTTTAATACTGTGGCCGACTTTTAACCTGTGCCTGCGCATCCAGTGACTTCTGTGTTTTCAGAATCGTCCACTGTGTTTTTTTTTTTTCAACTTTCTGGTGACTTTTTTTTAACTGTCCCCAATGAACGTCTACATATCAATGTATTTTTACCTCCATTTTCTCCCCTTACTCTGTTTTATGTTCCCCTTTTTTTACCTCCTTATGTATGTATTATTTTATTCTTGTTTTAGTTGTCATGTCACTCGGCTGAAGAGCGGCGGATTGTGCTGCTGACAGCCCTCCCCTGCCCATATTGGGCAGGGGAATGAAATCACAATAAAGAAAAAAAAAAAAACTCCGATTAGTCAGTCTGCGTTAGTCTGCATCAGTCTGTACCAGTCTGTAGTCAAGTTTTAGTCTGCGCCTAATAAGATTACCATATTCCTGTACATAGCCATGAAGAGAAATGTATAGACATTTTGTCAAGTAGCAGAGATATGTGAGAATAAGATTAACGTACCAAGACCAAAGGAACTTCAGATTGTCAATTGTAAACAGCATCCAGAATCAAGTTAAGTAAGATTTATGATTTTTATTATTTTAATAAATGTGTGTGGAAATTAATCAAGTTCTGTTTATAGTTGGTCACCATCAATCTGCTACTCTTAGCGTGCAAGTGACATTTCTATCGTCTGACCTAACGGCAGAAGATAAACACGCCACGATAAGACCACGAAACATATTGCTGACACTCACCTACTTCGTTAGAGCGACAAGTCAAATAATCTGATGGTGTGTGTACCGAAGGTCTTACAGTACGCAGACCACAGCTTTACTTTCTAAAAGAGAGGTGTTTGTCAGTAGGCCTCTATAACAGTAGTCCTTCATAATTCTATTCTTTTTTACGTTAACCATCAGGGTGGAGGTTGCCAAAAACTGATACATCTCGTCCGTACTTGTATCTGTCCACTGTATTCCCCTGGAAGATCCTTGACATCGTTCAATCACTACTTTGTAAAAGCTGTTAGTTTCATTGGCAATGTATCTCACTTAGTCCACAATGAGGATTCACGCCAGAATTACCACCAGGAAAAGTGTAATTCTGACGCGTAAACTCGCCGTCTGTCAGCGATCTGTATTCGCTTTTTCCGACCTTTTGCTTCTTTATCACCTGCGAAAGGCCCGGTTCGTGTATAATTTCAGTGTCACTCGATGAATCTTCGGTATATGTTGGTAATACCTCTGTCTTCGTGGTCTTCAAAACCACTACCATATTCCACAGCTGAGTCTTCATTTACCAATATTTCTCTAATTACATTGTCACTCAAACCTTTCGACCGCGTCATTCTCACCAAACGTGAAAGCACAAATGCAAGTATCGAATTTAGTTCCTATAGATATAGGAAACGTTAGTAGATGCAGATGTTTGCAACAGATGGCAGCAACATTCAGTCACAGAAGGGAGAAATCTTACCGATATGGTGGCAGATACACTTGACAGAAAAGCGAAAACCTACCCGTACGGTCTTAGGCTGGAGCTGCAATGTGGCCCCCGCTGTACTGGTTCTGTTGCCGTCCACAAAGGATTAAAGGCTCCGTCGAGAATTCCGCGCTACATCTGTGCAAAGCTTTCAACGCAGATTTGCAACGAAGGGTTCAGTGGGCATTATCAGTCATTGTTAAATAGGCCAGACTAAGCGAGGTGGCGCAGTGGTTACCACACTAGACTCTGATTCGGCAGGACGACGTTTCAAATCCTCGTCTGACCATCCTGATTAGGTTTTCTGTGATTTCCCCACATCGCTCCAGCAAATACCAGGATGGTTCCATTGAAAGAGCACGGTCAGTTTCCTTCCTTACCCTTGAAACATCCCGAGCTTGTTCTCCGTCTCTCATGACCATGATGACGACGGGACGTTAAACTCTAATCTTCCTCCCTTACTTGAATAGCCTCGTAAAACTTTCTACCTGCTTCCTGTACTGTATACACTGTGTTTTCGATAACTTTACTCCTCACGTTTTTGAAAGGTATCCCACTAGATTTTCGTATAAAACTGCAGTTCCAACCTGATGGAATGGCTCCTCTCTTCGCAATTCTTGCTAGTTAATACTTGCGCCTGATGTGCCACTAAAAGTGTGTATAAAGAGGAAATCCTATTTTGAGGTCAGTTGGTAGCTTGTTCTGATGCAACTTGATTTCGACTGTGGGATCATGTGATAACCCGTGAGTACGAGACACTAACGGAAAATGAAGAGTATCTGGCAGAAATTCTCTCTGCCTCTGGTATTGTTAGAACAACACTCTAGTTCCTCGAAGTTCACTCATCGATACCTCATCTTCTTACTGTTCATCCTCTTTATATCTCCATTTATTTTCTCTGACTAGATGTTACGTTGCTTTGTCTATGCTGCTTATATTTCCTATGTAATTTCTTACGTTAGCTGCTGAAATTCAAGCATTCAACTTCTCGCTACGCCTGACTAGATTTATGTCTAATACTGAATTGTTTCTGTTGGAGAATAGCCTATATGATGGCTTCTGTAGGCCATTGAGTTCGTTTGTAGTAGTCCTAGACTAGATCGTCATATTTATCTAATTTTCTTAGGTTCTCTTTTTATCTGTCAACATTCTTGTTCTAGTCCGCTTTCTTGACTTACCAACTGGGACCTAAGGTAGTCCTGAAAGGTCCTTCCACTAAACCTGTGAAAATCAAAACATTTGGTAAGTCATCAGAATCCAAGTGATCTCCCTTATGTCTCTGTCGATTACCAATGAGATTAGTTGTAATGCAGGGCTTGTTGACGAACCATCATTAAGCAGCACTAAATTTTGTCTTTAAAAATTCATATTAACAGTTCACCATTGTGACCATAGGCATGATACTAACATAAATATAACAGATTCAAGTCAGGATTATAATAATGTAGATTGCAATATCTTGTAGAAAAATAAATTTTGGTTCCCAAATACTGAAAGACTTCTAATCGATCTAAAGGATCACACCTGTTTCTTATACATATTTCTATTCATGTTCACATTTCATTTTCTTATAATTGCTCCAGAGTTACTATAGCGGAAGACATAATAATTAAGGGGACTGAAGATTTATGGTAAGTTTGAAAGGCTTTGGCGCGAACACCTTTCACATAGCGCATTGGTGTGCACTATGACAGTCACTTGTTAGCCTCCAAGATCTGCAGTCAACTACCTGTCAATATCAGAATGTTGGGTCGCGTACTTCCTTTCGGAGATCCTCGTGACCGCATCACAAAGACACTTAGTCTGATTCTGTTGCCATGACATGGCTGCATTCAGCCGACTTCGTCCTGGATTATCGTGACATCGTTGCTGGATTCACACATTTGCTATGCATTTTCGTGATTGTAAATTATGTGGCCTTTCAGATCCTGTAGTATTAGATATCTTTCCTTGATACACTTTTCAGTCCAATTTGGCGTGGGAAAGGTTAGGTCTCTGTTCGTGTTTTCAGCTTCTTGAGAGCATGTGGGGACTCGTCTCAACCTCTAATTTAATCATCCAAGATTTCATGTGGTTTATGTCAGTGATCTTCTACAAGTAAGACAATGCTTTAGAAATTAATAATGTTCTGTAATTTTCTTTTGCCTATCACATCCGATGTGGATGTAAAGCACATGGTCTGTCTAGTTGTGTTTATCCATGAAGTATATTAACCTGTGTATGAACTTTGATCATTATGACGCATTTGAGTACATTTGGGATTTTTCACATTTATTATTCTTCTCCCTGGTCTTTGTTCAATGAATATTTATACGTGTTCCATAACTCTGCACGTGTTCATTCAAAAATTACGTTCTCCAAACGTACGCCATCCATTTTTACTGTATTTAAAGATGGAGTGAAGCAACGTGAATCAAGCAATGCTCACAATTATGAGGTAAGAATTTTCAGTCGGACAGGTAAGTCTATGTCGCCGTGAAACTTCAAGATCTGTACCGCTGGAGATGGAGTCATTGACATCAGAAGGGTTGTTTGTAAAAATCAAAAAACTTACGGAATCTATACAAAAGAAAATTTCAGCAGCAGTGCAGAAAGCTGATTGCAAAACAAAATTTACTTATAAAAGATGACCAAATAGTTAGTACAAGCCGTCATTATACGGTCTGAACTCTACAGACAGAAAGTAAACTTCCTTGGAGGTATCAAACTGAGAATCGGAGTGCTGCTGTCTTCTTTATAATGATAGTTCCAATTGTCACTACAGTCTCACTGAAACTCACACTGAAAGGTTAAAACTTGTTTACATTGCCTACGTTTGCTGTGTTATGCTCAGTGGCATCACATTTTGTGTGTTCATCATTCTGCAGCTTTCCAGTAGAACTAACCAACGTGACTGACAAGCCCCAGATTTTCAAATCTGACTTTAAAGCCTTCCTTACACCATATAATATGTAGCACTGCGTCCCAGCCGGCCGGAGTGGCCGAGCGGTTCTAGGCGCTACAGTCTGGAACTGCGCGACCGCTACGGTCGCAGGTTCGAATCCTGCCTCGGGCATGGATGTGTGTGATGTCCTTAGCTTAGTTAGGTTTAAGTAGTTCTAGGGGACTGATGACCTGAGAAGTTAAGTGCCATAGTGATCAGAGCCATTTTTGAACTGCGTCCCAGCATTTTAGAGCCTATCTTTGAAATTTGTTATTATATACGATCACAGTTAATTTGTTTCCCTTTTTCTAAATATTTTAACTGTAGTTCGTGCTATGTGACGACTTATTCAGTGACAAAGTAGTTTCTGCACACTCAGTTACACGTAAAGTGAGACAATAAAGTAGATAATTAAAAACGTATGAATAACAGAGTCCCCCTACTACCAAAACACAGTTACATTTGTCTTCGCCGGAACATGTTTCGTTACAGCCGTGACGTCTATTTGCAATTTATTTGTTGTTATTGTGACAGTCTATCCGCCTGGACCACAAATCTATAAGAAAGTTCCGATTAAACTAATGTTTTAGAGGACGTGCTTTTTTTATCGCTAGTTAAACTTTTGAGTTTGTAGCAGTGTTGCCCTCGTAGTAATTCAGTTTATTGCTGTTTCTTTTAGGTAACGCTTTTCTACATTACGTCAACAGCACTCGGAGCAAGCACGGACGCACAGGATGATAAATAAAAACAAATGTCAAAGCCAGCATAGTACACGAGTCCATGTTAGAGAACGATGAAGAAATCGTAAAGTTAGCTTCCTTCGAATAGCTGAGGAGCAGGTGGTCGTCAACTGTTCAGATGCCCTTAATCTCCAAGGAACACGACCGCTTGCATTCAACCGAAAGCAGGATTAGTCCCTGGAATGCCCGATAGCCAGCCTTCTAGATGCTGGTTTGTTCACCGGTCCATTTAGGTATATGTTGTAAAAGCCGAGATCGAAAATTGTCAACTGACAAAAAACCTTTTACATTAGGCGAAGCCGATACTTCGTGGTCCTTCAGGCAGTATTTCGCATCTAACTTGATTTAGCATCTGTAAATCACCAAAACATTTGCGACATTTGTTTTTGATACAGAAGCTATGATGTGTAAGTAAAATTAGGTGTGGTATCCGAAAGTATTGGCGCACTTCTTAACCGGGATTTCATGCGTAATGTGCTCTATTTTCTTCCCTGCAAGTTTTCTACTATGGAGCAAATAAATAAATAATAAATAAAGGCAGGTTAGTGTTTATCGTCTCGTCGACAACGAGGTCATTAGAGGCGCAGGTTCGAATCCTGCCTCGAGCATGGATGTGTGTGATGTCCTTAGGTTAGTTAGGTTTAAGTAGTTCTAAGTCTAAGGGACTGATGACCTCAGATGTTAAGTCTCATAGTGCTTAGAGCCATTTGAAGAGGCGGAGGACAAGCTCGGATTACAGAAGGGTAATCGGAAGTTCCCTTTCAAAGGAACCATCCCAGCATTTGTCTTAAGCGATTTACGGAGATCAAGGAAGACCTAAATCTGTATGACTGGACGGGGATTCCATGAAGGAGAACTCAAGAATCTCTTAGAGAATTAGATAAATTTCCTTTACTCTAGTATTTCTCCGCTGTTCAGAATAAACTATGACCAGTGTGTACCAGCAATGAAGCTCTTCAGATTTCAGTCCTGACGTTTCTTGGCGCCTCTTCAAAAAATTCAGTTGAAAGGGCAACGTACTTCATTTTTTTGGCCTTAATACGTATCTCCATGGGGTCAACAATCTGGATTTGGCAATGTTAGTCGTCGGAGGTGGCCGGATCCCCTTAGTGACGGCACCCCTTTTACACCAGGACGGAATTTGTGTAACCCTGCTGTTTGCGTATTGTGGCATCCTATGTGCAAATGTTTGCGAATCGCTTAACTGAGGCAGAAAGTGTATACCAGCCCACTATTCACCCAGTGGTATGTGAGGAACAGCCTAAAAGCCACGCCAACTCTAGCCGGAGCTAGATTCTAGCCGGAGCCGGTGCGCCTTCAGTAATTCCGGAAGCGGCGTGCTAACCCGCGCGTGTGTCTAGGTGGGTCTGAACTAGCAACGTTAACTGGCATAGTACTGAAGGACAGTCTACAGTTTAGTAGTACGGCATTATACAAGGGCCACCTTGTAGGAAACATCCAATCACACAGTCGCTTACAGATAGCCTAGTATCACATCAATAAACACATGGATTACAAGAAAGTAATACTCTCACTCTGCATCTGGAGTTATGTGTTATGTTTTAAATTTTGCAAAAATATTAACGTTGACTATTGAAGGAAAAGGAAATTCTTTCACTTCTGAGAACATATTGTGAATTCACAATTGGTTCAAAATGGTTCAAATGGCTCTGAGCACTATGGGACTTAACTTCTGAGGTCATCAGTCCCCTATACCTTAGAACTACTTAAACCTAACTAACCTAAGAACATCACACACATCCATGCCTGAGGCAGGATTCGAACCCGCGGTCGCGCGGTTCCAGACTGTATCGCCTAGAACGGCTCGGCCACTCCGGCCGGCACAATTGGTTCCCGTAGGTACTCCGGTGATTACCGTTGAGTTAAAAGCGATGATTTTGAACGCTGTACTGCGCTGATAAAATTGTTTAGAGTCGGACTAAATGCTCGTGTTTTGTACGCACATTTATTGTGCCCCTGTGGCTGAGTAAATGTTAACGCGCAGGTTGCACTACTGAGTCACACACAACGGCTTTTCGTTGAACAGATATTTTAAATCCGCTGTGCAGGTGTGATACGAAATACGAGTAAAACAAGATAGACTTGGGCTTCTCATATCGAAGGCCGTGACCTCAGTGGGCGCTCATTGTGATCTGAAAAAATAATCGTTTCTTCTATTAATTTTTAATGTTATACTTCGATTTCGACAACTCTGTTAGCATTGTTTATTGTGCAGTAAAAGATCACGAACTATTACCACTTATTAGTTAGATATTTGTTACAGATTTTTTTCGTTTTTTTTTTTTTGTTGCAAACATAGTGGACAGTAAGCATATACGTTCAGATCCTATTTTTCTGGTGTTTCGTCACACAGCTGCCCGTATTTCGGCTAACACTTAAGCTCATGTCATGTTCCAATAATCACACTTGCGGACTACTTCACTTCAAGTTTTCGGCAGATATGTGCAAACTAGAGCCCTGCGGGCGAGTAGCCTACCCGAGAGATTTGCACACGGCTGGGTATGCAATACAGAGAGCGAATACACATCGTATATCCTGTCGGAAGTTGCCGAAGATGGTCGATGCAGTAACGCAGCTGAATGAGCACTTCTATGTGACCACGCGGATGTCACACGTTCGCACACACTCGCACATAACCTGCGAATTTGCAATTTGCGCATGTGCGATGCGCTTCTCTTACTGGTAGAGTAGGTCAAATTTTATTCGAGTGATGAATAAAAGATATAAAATAAAATTATTGTTCTTTATTTGTGACTAACATTATTTGGAACGTTATTCATTTACACGAGTAAAAACAATTATTCGTCATGTGTGAACAAAACGCTTTACGCATAATTTCCAGCGACGTTTGTTGGTCCTGCCCGCATCTCGTGGTCGTGCGGTAGCGTTCTCGCTTCCCATGCCCGGGTTCCCGGGTTCGATTCCCGGCGGGATCAGGGATTTTCTCTGCCTCGTGATGGCTGGGTGTTGTGTGCTGTCCTTAGGTTAGTTAGGTTTAAGTAGTTCTAAGTTCTAGGGGACTTATGACCACAGCAGTTGAGTCCCATAGTGCTCAGAGCCATTTTTTTGTTGGTCCAGTTATTTGTCACTTATTAAACAAATGTGCTTTTGGTTGCTTTTAAATTAGTTTTCAAAACAACAATTTTTAGCTTTTATGTTTTTTAGCTTCTCCTTGTGCTGACCATCTTGCCTTCGTCGGCTAGCTTCTTTAGATTTACGAATTGCAACAACTTTTCTTGATGCTCGTATGTCAACTGAGCGAACATAAACTGCACTGAGCTAAGGGAACAAACAATACTTATTGAGACCTGTACGAGAAGTAAACAAAGAAAACGTAGTGGTATGCTACGTTATTCGTTATTTAAGTAACGAATGATAAATAACAAATATTTATTTGTATTCACCCTTACCGGTGAATACTTGATCAGCGGGCAGATTTGTTTGAATGATACACAGATAATTATCCAGATACAAATTTGTTCAAATAATACCTATCTCTGGCTACCACTACACCTTGAGCTTGCTTCCTGTTTGTAGTCAGTGCAATTAATATTACAGGGTCATAATAAATATTTGTTTTGTAAATAAAACTGCCTTTTCCTGCTGCTAGTTACTTTATTTACCCCATACGTGTTTCGCCTTCTCCTGTTCTAAGGCATCATCAGTGGATCTATAGCGATAGTTTTGTTAGTTTTAGATTATTAAACAGTTCACTTCGCGATTGTTTCGTAAAAAAAAGTAATTACTTACGATTTGCTGATCTGCGTTTCCTCACATCTGGTCTGGATGTCATGTCTTAATATTATCAACTGTAACAAGTCCTGTTAATTCATTTGCCTGATTTGCTCACTGAATTTGCCCGCTTTGCTCACTGAAAGCTTACAGTATTGCTAGATTGAAGTTTTTTGTTAATTATAAACAAAATTGACAATTTTAATCAGTTGTCACTCTCCTGCTGTAGACCTGTTTCATCTGTTCTGTCGAAAATAAGTCACAATGTCAGTGCGATTTTAGTTGCTGGCTGATTGCGAGCATCATCTCATCAGCTATTCACTCACGCAAATTTACAATTCCACAGCTAAATCAATGACTTTCAGTGATATTCAGTATTGGATTATCAGTTTAAATTTCGTTACACATAATCATACTCAGTCGCTGTGGTAGCATTTAACGAATTCATGTATGCGACATACATGTTCTCCGTAGAAAACATGGGAAATCAACTGCTAAAAAGAATTTCAGTGCTGAATGCATTCCAACGCTTGCCAGGCCCATAAGTGCTGCTACGTTCTGACAAAGCTGTTTAGAGTCCACGGTTCCTTAGCCTCGTAGTAGGGCTGCTCAGTGAATCCGCGCCGAATGATTCAAGAGTTCGGGAACTGCCAGACGCGTGCTTCGGCATTGCATGGGAAGCAAGTGATTGGCAGCGAGAGATACTCGCGCTATTCCGCCACGCATCTGCAGTGCCCTAGTGCAAGGGTATGTTACCTCTTACGTTCGGTGATTTAGCGAATTGTTTAGTGTAACTCATAGTGTTTATCTGTTCGTAACTTCAGTGCACAACATTTAGAGCTCTGTATAACGTTTCAGGAGGATAAAGGTTCAAATTCCTGCCTAGCTATCCAGATTTAGGATTTTCATGATTTCCCTCAATCACTCCAGACAAACACCTGGATGGATCCTTTAAAAAGAGGTACCTCCCATTCCCATCTTTTCGTAATCCGAGCTTGGGCCCCGTCTGTGATAACTGTGCGACGTTAAATTCCAATCTTCCTTTCTTCTATATAATGTAGCTCACACGCGTTGCTACAGTGCTTAGTCATACGAGGTTGAAGCGAGAGAGTGAAATGTGTTGCGTTATGGGCTGGCATTGTTTCAGGACCAAATATAATCTAAAATATCATAGCAATTGATAAGTGGTTTAATCTGTAAAAGATCGAGACAATAGATAGAATTTAACGTTCCTATTGTTAATGGGTCCAACTGACCCAGTTCATTTACTAAAATTAACATAAAAGCGCGATTAATATTTATGCTCTAACAGGACCTTAGGTAATGTTGAGTGTTTATGGAAAAAGTTCAAGGCAATCGTAAAATGCGTTTTAGACAGGTACGTGCCGAGTAAAACTGTGAGGGACGGGAAAAACCCACCGTGGTACAACAACAAAGTTAGGAAACTACTGCGAAAGCAAAGAGAGCTTCACTCCAAGTTTAAACGCAGCCAAAACCTCTCAGACAAACAGAAGCTAAGCGATGTCAAAGTTAGCGTAAGGAGGGCTGTGCGAGAAGCGTTCAGTGAATTCGAAAGTAAAATTCTATGTACAGACTTGACAGAAAATCCTAGGAAGTTCTGGTCTTACGTTAAATCAGTGAGTGGCTCGAAACAGCATATCCAGACACTCCGGGATGATGATGGCATTGAAACAGAGGATGACACGCGTAAAGCTGAAATGCTAAACACCTTTTTCCAAAGCTGTTTCACAGAGGAAGACCGCACTGCAGTTCCTTGTCTAAATCCTCGCACAAACGAAAAAATGGCTGACATCGAAATAAGTGTCCAAGGAATAGAAAAGCAACTGGAATCACTCAACAGAGGAAAGTCCACTGGACCTGACGGGATACCAATTCGATTCTACACAGAGTACGCGAAAGAACTTGCCCCCCTTCTAACAGCCGTGTACCGCAAGTCTCTAGAGGAACGGAGGGTTCCAAATGATTGGAAAAAAGCACAGGTAGTCCCAGTCTTCAAGAAGGGTCGTCGAGCATATGCGCAAAACTATAGACCTATATCTCTGACGTCGATCTGTTGTAGAATTTTAGAACATGTTTTTTGCTCGAGTATCATGTCGTTTTTGGAAACCCAGAATCTACTATGTAGGAATCAACATGGATTCCGGAAACAGCGATCGTGTGAGACCCAACTCGCGTTATTTGTTCATGAGACCCAGAAAATATTAGATACAGGCTCCCAGGTAGATGCTATTTTTCTTGACTTCCGGAAGGCGTTCGATACAGTTCCGCACTGTCGCCTGATAAACAAAGTAAGAGCCTACGGAATATCAGACCAGCTGTGTGGCTGGATTGAAGAGTTTTTAGCAAACAGAACACAGCATGTTGTTATCAATGGAGAGACGTCTACAGACGTTAAGGTAACCTCTGGCGTGCCACAGGGGAGTGTTATGGGACCATTGCTTTTCACAATATATATAAATGACCTAGTAGATAGTGTCGGAAGTTCCATGCGGCTTTTCGCGGATGATGCTGTAGTATACAGAGAAGTTGCAGCATTAGAAAATTGTAGCGAAATGCAGGAAGATCTGCAGCGGATAGGCACTTGGTGCGGGGAGTGGCAACTGTCCCTTAACATAGACAAATGTAATGTATTGCGAATACATAGAAAGAAGGATCCTTTATTGTATAATTATATGATAGCGGAAGAAACACTGGTAGCAGTTACTTCTGTAAAATATCTGGGAGTATGCGTGCGGAACGATTTGAAGTGGAATGATCATATAAAATTAATTGTTGGTAAGGCGGGTACCAGGTTGAGATTCATTGGGAGAGTGCTTAGAAAATGTAGTCCAGCAACAAAGGAGGTGGCTTACAAAACACTCGTTCGACCTATACTTGAGTATTGCTCATCAGTGTGGGATCCGTACCAGATCGGGTTGACGGAGGAGATAGAGAAGATCCAAAGAAGAGCAGCGCGTTTCGTCACAGGGTTATTTGGTAACCGTGATAGCGTTACGGAGATGTTTAATAAACTCAAGTGGCAGACTCTGCAAGAGAGGCGCTCTGCATCGCGGTGTAGCTTGCTCGCCAGCTTTCGAGAGGGTGCGTTTCTGGATGAGGTATCGAGTATATTGCTTCCCCCTACTTATACCTCCCGAGGAGATCACGAATGTAAAATTAGAGAGATTAGAGCGCGCACGGAGGCTTTCAGACAGTCGTTCTTCCCGCGAACCATACGCGACTGGAACAGGAATGGGAGGTAATGACAGTGGCACATAAGGTGCCCTCCGCCACACACCGTTGGGTGGCTTGCGGAGTATGAATGTAGATGTAGATGTAGAATCATAAGATATATAATACGGTAATTTACGTTGTCCTCAATACTTACTTCAAAGTCTAAAATAATTTGGGACACACACAGCTTTGACACACTTACTGTGAATGGGTCTTTTAGACCCAGCCAGAAACTGTCATTTGAATTACAAGAAAATTTTATTTTAAATAAATGCGATTGTTGTCGTACGGTCTAACAATGGCTCAGAGGCATTTCACATTTTTGTAAGAATTGGTACAAGTGTGACAACTACATGACTATTCTAATCTTGTGTGTCAAAATAGCTAGACCTTTCCTAAGTGATGATCAGTTAGAAAGGCTGTTGAATGAATCAGATAATGAAATGGCAGATGATCCTGTTAATGATCTTGATTTTCAAGATTTTTCGTGATGGTTCCAGAGATGATGATAACGTATAGGCTAGAAGTGAGGAGACTGATGTGGCTGAAGGAGATGGTGGAGTATCGTTGTCTAAAGAAACTAATCTAATTGGAGGTCTATATACGTGGCATAATGGTACAGAGTGGTCTACAAATCCTCCAGAAGAGTCAGGAGCAAAATGAGCATAATAAATATATTATACATAACTGTATTTTATTGGTATACTATTATAATTATTGCACAGCGTCATAGTCTAGCAACTAGTACACCGGGCTGTCACCGTTGTTGCCGGCCGATGTGGCCGAGCGGTTCTAGGCGCTAGTCTGGAACCGCGTGACCGCTACGGTCGCAGGTTCGAATCCTGCCTCGGGCATTGATGTGTGTGATGTCCTTAGGTTAGTTAGGTTTAAGTAGTTCTAAGTTCTAGAGCACTGAAGACCTCAGCAGTTGAGTCCCATGGTGCTCAGAGCCATTTGAACCAATAAATGCCTATATCTTGTGTGTACACATCAAGCCAGAGTCCAATCAAACTAAATTGTTCAGAAGGCTGCTATTTCTAAGAGAACTGAATATTAGCTACCGAAACCAATGCGAGAGGAAAGAATTACCAAAAATCTTCCTAACAAGATCAAAGTTAGTTTGGAGAATATTTCAGGAATGGGTTCAGGAGATAAAGAATGGGAGGGAGGCCGGTGCAAAGAGTGTGGACCGAAGAAATACCGAAAGAGTTCAGTATAGTTCCTCAGAGTCAAATTTTGTGTTTAATTTAAATTTTATAATTGTTGTCTGCAATAAATGTTGAAATTTAAGGTCTAATGTGTGTTTTCCTGGAAAAAAAGTAGTTTGAAGTACCATGTAAGAAAATTTATTTGTCAACTAAAATTTTGTAAATTATTGTCTGTCTTGTAATCATTACGTTCAATAAATGTTGATAAATTGGTATGTCTATTTTTCTAGATACAAACCATCTACAAAACATATTTTGAAGTACCACCTAAGGAAAAAACTTTCTTTTTTATACTGGGTTTAACTGACACTTTAAAAATGTGTGTGTTTCTGTTTGGAACACAATAGGAAGGTTAAGCTATAGAACCTGCAGCATCGGTACCATTCAGCAGTAAGAAATGTGTGAAGGTAGGCAAAACTAGTATTTTCAACGTGCTTGCGTTCAGTCATGCAGTAAATTATAAAAAACAATATTTTCGGCCTGGCCTGTTATAAGAAGTAACATTCCAGCCGGAAAATGTCATTCGTAAAATGTACAAAAGTGTAGGCATTAAGTATAACTACAAAACAGCTGTTAGTCTACTACTGCTATCTGATGACGTGTTATTAACCACGTTCAGGTATGTATAGTTTTATTTTTCAGTACCAGAGTGAAGTATTTTGATTTGATCAATTACAAACTGTAGATAAATGCCCGCGACTGTAAAAACTAAAGTTCATTTATGAAGTTACTTTCTTACTAAAAGTCAAGATTTCTTTTATTTGTATTTTTCAGAATGCATTTTAGGGAATGATACCAATTTTCAAGACCTTTATCTGTGTACTGTGCTGTTTACTCGTGGTGTTTGCGACGTATCAGGTGCAGCGTTGTTCTGTTGTCTTTACTGTAATATATAAAAAAACACATTTAGTTTTTGATGAAAGACCAATCTTCGTGTAAAGTTAGTGGGGAAATTTGGAAAGAACGTGTACTTAGTTTACTTCCGGTCCAGTTATGCAGTCAGTCACACCTATTAAACATTACACACAATTTTCTGTCCACAGTACAGTCACACTAGTAAACGCACATGAACAAGCAGCTACAAACGCTTTTTCACGTGAAGTCAACAGAGGTAAACCTATAGGTTACCCACAAGAGGACGTATGCATTCCTGCAGGTGGTATTTATCTAAATAATCTGGGTAATTATCTGCTCATATATATTCACTATGGTACTTAGTTATGAGTGTCTACCTTTTAAGTATGTAAACAAAGTATCTGAATAAATTCACAAATTCACTTTCCAGCTGCTCAGTTAACGTTTTGTCTTAAATTTTCCTGTAATCTGACAAATATAATATTTTATATATATGTATATCTTCCAAAAGTTCCATTTTATGACCTTCATTTAGTTGGTGAACTACCTCAGCATTTTTGCTGTACTTTCCCAAATGGGTGAACTACGTTGTGTATGTGTGTGGCTATTGATGATGCTGTGTCTGTCTTGTGTGTGTAAGCTTTCATGTGCTCTGTATACCTGGTGCTGAATTCTCGGCCTGTTTTCCGAGGTAGAAAATGGGGCATTCCTGACATATAATTTTTTGTATTCCTGAGTTCGAATATTCGTCACGATTACACTTTATGCGCTTGTTCTTGTTGTAGATTATTAAATGTAGAGAAACCAAATTTTACTTGGGTTAAAAGGTACTTCAATTGCCGTTTGCAGTATTGACCTATATGCTACTTCTGGGTGAGATGAAGTTTTAGGGATTGTCTTGTTGGTTACTGTATTTTTCCCATAAATTTTGAATGTGCTAGTATTGTCGTGTCTTGCGATATTTGGTACTAGGTAATTGGAAGTTTTGTCTTGTTCATGTTCCAATGTAAAGGTAATTTTCTGGTGTACACTATTGGAGCAATTTAGAGCGCCTACTGTGCCTTTGGCATTCCCTTCTACTAGCAGTAGTATGTTATTTACACATCTCCTACCAAAATTCTTGGTGGTAAATCAATTTTTGTTCCAGATGATTTATGTGTGTGTCATCTATGGTACTAACTGTACTGGATCCCATTGCTTGGCCATCTGGTTACTTATAAATGTTGTCATTAAATGTAAAATTGTTGTAACATAGGGTTAGCTGGAGGAGTTCCTATAAATTCAACAAACTTTGTGTACGCAAGTTTCTTATGTTTCAAAAAATGGTTCAAATGGCTCTGAGTACTATGGGGTTTAACATCTGAGGTCATCAGTCCCCTAGAACTTAGAACTACTTAAACCTAACTAACCTAAGGACATCACACACACCCATGCACGAGGCAGGATTCGAACCTGCGACCGTAGCAGCCGCGCGGTCCCGGACTGAAGCGCCTAGAACCGCTCGACCACCGCGGCCGGCATTTATGTTTCACAAGGTTCTTTTGGGTTACTGCAAAGCTTCTTGTATAGACATGCTTGTGTGAAGGCTGGCAATGTCAGGTGATAAAAACTGAGCATCTTGAGGGAGTTATGTGGCTTTTAGTTTTTCAGCTATTATCAAGCTCTTTTTATAGAATAAGTTGTTTCATATGTAGAATTTCTCATCAGTTTTGTATACAGTTTCTGTGACAGGTTTTATGCAGGGCTGTTTATAGAGTTTACTAATAGTCATTTCCTTCTTCGGTATATCTGGCTGTGCCATATTTACGAGTTAGCCACCAGTATTAAGCACACTTTAAAGCGGCAGGCCACAGTGGGTGAAGTTTTTTGTGGTATGAGAGCTATGATGCAAGAGATACTCCGCAGTCAGCAATTGTAGAGCGTGATATGGAAATATTTTTATGGAAGATTTCGATGCTCTAGTCTCTCTTAAAGGCACGACAAAAATCGAGTATTAATGGAGAATGTTACTGGAGTCGTATGCAGGCTCGGTTTGGAGCTTGAAAATCTGTCTGCAGTAGCAACTCACGGAGCTCTTTCATTTGCAGGAAAACTGGAGGGATAGTTAAATTACTCCACACAGTAACAATCTAGTTTTGGAATTGTTCTCTAATACAGCACAACTGCTTAATGTTCCACGAAAACTTCTCTGATAAATCTTTAAACTGTGACTGTCCATTTTGGGCAGATATGTGCAATTAAATTTTTGCGATGTATAGCAGGAGTCAGCCCAAATAAATACTGCACGTCACACTTAAGCGGTCCCAAATTTGGCTAGTGCTATACTTCTTTTATCTATATGTATTCACAAGGACGGTAAAACATGAAAAATAACCGTTACTCCATCAGCGACTGAACAACGCTGCTGCATGGCGGTAGCAGCCAGCACGTGCCTGGTGAGTGCAGTTGCTTCGTGTTTCATTGTCCATGTAAATACAGATCGATAACTCGAATATCGCACTAGAGTAATTTGGGACCACTCAATCGAATGGGCACATAATATTCCGCTTTAATAATCATTTTTCTCGTAATGGGAAACAAACACGATTCCCGTCTACACTAAGTGTTGCGTGAAAGACACGATGAGCTACGTTTGATTGTCTGGGCTGACTTCAGCGACACACTGCAAAAACTATTGCAGATATCTGTGTAAACACCAGTGAAAATTTGCCTGACGACTGGGTACTTATAATCTATACATATTGAAGTAATATCTGGTATACCACAATTATGACATAGCAAATATAATTGCTGCAATATCTACAATTTTGCAGATGACTCAGTTCAGCAACATCCTCAGTTTCACCTGCCCACATTTGTTGGGCACGTTAAAAATGTGCCTCTACAGATAAAACCCTTGATGAGAGTTCTAGACACCTTCAGCAAGTTCTAGACACCAGCAACCACTTGACACCCATCTCTTCCGGCTTGCCTACTAGCGGGCGGCCAGATTTCTCTCACAGGTTTCCTCTGTGTAGCTACATTTTTAAAGTGCTCAACAAACGTGGACAGATGATAATGACATTGTTGCTGAGCTGGGGAGGGGAGAGGGGGAGGGTTCTTAGGGCGACCCTTTGCCATTTTATTCACGTATGTCTCAATATCACACGTCTCCATGAGCACGCCACAGGAAGATGAAAGCTGTTTCGGATAGCGTTCAAATGTCATCCAATGGTTTTAACAGTCACATTTGGTTCCACACTGTACCCCAGAGCGAAAGTTCCGGCCGCACTGTACTACAAAGGGGAGCGATCACATTCGGTTTGGTTGCTAGACCACGATGTCTTTGGAAAAGGGTTGAAGCGTCCGTGTCGTGTCAGCAGTGTCAAAGACGGTAAGTGTCAATGACGGTCAAGAACGTCGTCCTGCTGCTCATCGCACTGTGAACTGTCATTTCCGACCTCAAAATGTGTGGGAATCAACTCAAGAAAATATGTGGCTTCATTGAAGTTCTTAATGTCACCCCCTGAGGCCTCGTGTCGTTTCTGAGCAGCGGCATGCCTGAAAAGATTCTCTCGGCAACGCATAAGAAAATGGCGTGATTTCAACATTGGGCATCACGGTTCTCACATCCATCGAGGAGGCATCAACAGAAGGCTAGAAATGTGGATAACAGAGGGTTAGACGACCTTCCCATAATGTCACACGTCTACATCTACATGATTACTCTGCAATCCACATTTAAGTGCTTGGCAGAGGGTTCATCGAACCACAATCATACTATCTCTCTACCATTCCACTCCCGAACAGCGCGCGGGAAAAACGAACACTTAAACCTTTCTGTTCGAGCTCTGACTTCCATTATTTTATTTTGATGATCATTCCTACTTATGTAGGTTGGGCTCAACAAAATATTTTCGCATTCGGAAGAGAAAGTGGTGACTGAAATTTCGTAAATAGATCTCGCCGCGACGAAAAACGTCTTTGCTGTAATGACTTCCATCCCAACTCGCGTATCATATCTGCCACACTCTCTCCCCTATTACGTGATAATACAAAACGAGCTGCCCTTTTTTGTACCCTTTCGATGTCCTCCGTCAATCCCACCTGGTAAGGATTCCACACCGCGCAGCAATATTCTAACAGAGAACGAACGAGTGTAGTGTAAGCTGTCTCTTTAGTGGACCTGTTGCATCTTCTAAGTGTCCTTCCAATGAAACGCAACCTTTGGCTCGCCTTCCCCACAATATTATCTATGTGGTCTTTTCAACTGAATTTGTTCGTAATTTTAACACCCAGGTACTTAGTTGAATTGACAGCCTTGAGAATTATACTATTTATCGAGTAATCGAATTCCAACGGATTTCTTTCGGAACTCATGTGGATCACCTCACACTTTCCGTTATTTAGCGTCAACTGCCACCTGCCACACCGTACAGCAATCTTTTCTAAATCGCTTTGCAACTGATACTGGTCTTCGGATGACCTTACTAGACGGTAAATTACAGCATCATCTGCGAACAACCTAAGAGAACTGCTCAGACTGTCACCCAGGTCATTTATATAGATCAGGAACAGCAGAGGTCCCAGGACGCTTCCCTGGGGAACACCTCATATCACTTCAGTTTTACTCGATGATTTGCCGTCTATTACTACGAACTGCGACCTTCCTGACAGGAAATCACGAATCCAGTCGCACAACTGAGACGATACCCCATAGGCCCGCAGCTTGATTAGAAGTCGCTTGTGAGGAACGGTGTCAAAAGCTTTCCGGAAATCTAGAAATACGGAATCAACTTGAGATCCTCTGTCGATAGCGGCCAGTTGCACAAGAACGATGTTTTCTGAAACCATGCTGATTACGTATCAATAGATCGTTCCCTTCGAGGTGATTCATAATGTTTGAATACAGTATATGCTCCAAAACCCTACTGCAAACTGACGTCAGTGATATAGGTCTATAGTTCGATGGATTGCTCCTACTACCCTTCTTAAACACTGGTGCGACCTGCGCTATTTTCCAATCTGTAGGTACAGATCTATCGTTGAGCGAGCGGTTGTATATGATTGCTAAGTAGGGAGCTATTGTATCAGCGTAATCTGAAAAGAACCTAATCGGTATACAATCTGGGCCTGAAGACTTGCCCGTATCAAGCGATTTGAGTTGCTTCGCAACCCGTAAGGCATCTACTTCTAAGAAACTCATGCTAGCAGCTGTTCGTGTTTCAAATTCTGGAATATTCCATTCGTCTTCCCTGGGGAAGGAATTTCGGAAAACTGCGTTCAATAACTCCGCTTTAGCGGCACAGTCGTCGGTAACAGTACCATCGGCACTGCGTAGCGAATGTATTGACTGCGTCTTGCCGCTTGTATACTTTACATACGACCAGAATTTCTACGATGGCGTTGGGCATAATTGTGGTGCTCACGTGAACTTCTGAGCTCTGGCTTTTTTTTTTCACATGTGTTGAGGCCTTGGTGTTTGAAGCGTCGCCGAGCCCGAGTGTGATGTCGCAGGGCTCCACACTTTTTCATCGTTACAGAGGCCGGTTGTAGGTACTCTGGAGCCACACATAAAACTTACCAATCGCAGATGGAAATAATTACGGGCTTTCTAAAAAGTGAGTCTTTAATTCTGCATCGGAGTGTATTCCGTGTCTGGGTAAACCTACTCAGCAATACGTTGCGAAATTTGTGGGTCGCTGAACCGATTTGCACTTATGGAACGTTTCATAGTGGACAACATCAAGGGATCCTTGGCAGTGACACACTTGCAAAAGTATCGTGAAGGCGGAGCTGTGGCACACTGGAAATACCTTGTACCATAAATTACTTTCAATATGTTTTACACTAAAAAAAATTACTTAGTGACTCTTCATGAGGTGGTTGATAAGGCAGGTATCTTCCCGAGGCTGATCGCAGACGATGCTATTGCATACAGGGCGGTCAGAAACAGTCTAAGAAGCTTTTAAATGTGTTGCATGAGAGTTTCTGCTGAGAAGTAACTGTTTAGAGGAAACGAATTCGATACGTTGCGATGTTCCCGAGTTATTTAGCATTGAATTTAGCCAATCAGGTCTCCACGCGTGCCAGTTCAAGCAGTATGCCAGAAACAGTGTCGCCAAAGGTCTTCTTCCTTTAGTTTCCTCATATCGAACAAATTTAGCTTCTGCTCACATAGCTTGGATGTATAAGAATCCGAAAGAGGCTCATTTTACTAGTAATGAGCAGTTGAACCCACAGATGTCTGTGCGTTACCGCATATTGGTACGTGTTTGAATCTGTGTGCAAAACTACCTGATTGGATAACTTCAGTGCTAAATAACTCAAAAACGTATCAAATTTCTTTCTTAACAATTATTTCTCATCACAACTTATCCGCCGACCGCTGTGGCCGAGCGGCTCTAGGCGCTTCAGTCCGGAACCGCGCGACTGCTACGGTCGCAGGACCGAACCCTGCCTCGGGCATGGATGTGTGTGATGTCCTTAGGTTAGTTAGGTTTAAGTAGTTCTACGTTCTAGGGGACTGATGACCTCAGATGTTAAGTCCCATAGTGCTCAGAGCCATTTTTGAACAACTTACCCCGCAACACGCTTACAAACATTTTAGACTTCTTCTGACCACCCTGTATAGAAAAATCGCAATCCCAAAAACTGTAGCGAATTGCAGGAAGACTTGATGAAGATCTGTGTATGGATTGGTTGTTGCCCAATAACGTAAATAAATGTAGTGTATTGCGCATGCGTCGGCTGGAATACCCATTACTTTTGGATTACGCCATTGGCGATAAACAACTAAAACCAGTAATAAATGTAAAATATCCCCGAATATCCGTCTGGAACATTCTAAAGTAGAACGACAGTTTCCAAATAGATGTGGGAGAAGTGGATGCCAAGCTGAGATTAATTGGACGAATCGAAAGGCCACGAAGGAAGTGGTGAAATAAATCACCACTAATATTTCGGTCAATTTCTAAGTATTGGTTGTCAGGCGGGGACCCTTGCTAGAGAATCATAAGAAGAAATAAGTAAGATCGAAAGAAGATACGGTTAGTTACGGATTCCTTTAGTACTCACGACAGCATTGCGGAGATCCAAGTCAAACTTTATACGCACACGAAAAGGATTTTGTTATAATACCGAAAGGGGACTTTCCAAGAAGAGTCTTGAAGCATACTACCTCCGCCCACACCCATCTCACGTAGTGGCCATTGTAGCAAATCGGAGGAAGTATTGCTCATTACGGAATATTCGGTTTATCCTGTTGCCTTGAACCAAATGCTATCACATATGTAGAGTTACATCCTGTGCTAAAAAAATTCATGTTGTGAAGTATGTAATCTTTAGTCAGCGTTTTTGGGGACATTCAACGTCGACTTGGATTTCTGACATTTGCTAGATAATTTAAACGGCCTGAACGTATGGTAAATCTCGAGCGACGTTCGATGCTTTCTCGAGGCCAGCTCCATCATCAAACATCACACAGATGTAGTTTTTCTTCCGGAGCCATGTGAAAAGCTTAATTTAAGTCTCTGTGATCGATGCTAAAATGGACTTGGTTGCTAGGATCTCCGCGACCACAGAAAAAGTATCGTAAACTCTTGGGTTTCTTGAGGGTGTAAAACAGGTGATCGAGCGTCGCTGTACACACTGCAGAGATCGTGGTGATCAGCAATCTGAGCAGTACCTATAAGCGAACAGTTCTGCATTTACTAAAAACTGTACTGTACACTAACAGAAGAAATAAAACAAACTGAAATGAAAACGTACATGTAATGTCTGAGGAATCTTGAATACAATTTCTTCGTGTTTCACGTTTTAATGACTGCATATTACTGACTTTTCCGCTGTTGTAAAGGGATTTTCACAGAAGGGAAATAACTGTGCTAACAAAATCCATAGGTCGTAATTGCATCATTACTCGGTAACGAGCTGCAAAAGACCATGTGTCCCTTATACTAACATGCTCAGAAAATATTCCGGAACAATCTCAGAAATTCTGTTCAGTTTCACTCATTACAGCCGGCCGCGGTGGTCTAGCGGTTCTAGGCGCTCAGTCCGGAGCCGCGCGACTGCTACGGTCGCAGGTTCGAATCCTGCCACGGGCATGGATGTGATTGATGTCCTTAGGTTAGTTAGGTTTAGGTAGTTCTACGTTCTAGGGGACTGATGACCACAGATGTTAAGTCCCATAGTGCTCAGAGCCATTTGAACCATTTTTCACTCTGAACAGAATTTAGCTTAAATAAAATGTTCTTATAAAACTGCATATTGAACCACATTTTGTTTACGATAAAAACCAAAGCTGCTTTTTGCGTGAACATTGGACGTAGCTCAGAACACGAGACGAGCGGGCTTCGTTTGAATTGATGTAAAATGTATTTATCACACATGTGCTACAACACGTGTAAATCGCTAATACTTAACAAACTGTTTGAGGTAGCAAAAGAATATTAATAAAGGATAATTCCACAAAAAGGGGTATGTAGTCAGCTTTCTGCAATGGTTGTAGCTCCTTTGTACACTGATGAGCCAAAGAAACTGGTACGTCTACCTAATAGCGCATAGGGCCCCAGCGATCATGGGGAAGTGCCCCAACACAACGTGGCCTGAACTCGACTAATGTCTGAAGAAGTGCTGCATGGAACTGACGCCACAAATCCTGCACGGCTGTCCATAAATCCATAATAGTGCGAGGGGTTGGAGACCTATTCTGAACAGCACGTTGCAAGGCATCCCAGATATGCTCAATAATGTTCATATCTGGGGAGTTTGGTGGCCAGCGGAGGTTCCTGCAGCCACTCCGGAGCAGTTCTGGACGTGTGGGGCGTCACATTGTCCTGCTGGAATTTCCCAAGTCCGTCGGAATGTACAGTGGACGCGAATGGAAGCAGGTGATGAGACAGGATGCTTATGTACGTGTAACCTGTCAGTCGTGTCTAGACGTGTCAGGGGTCCCATATCACCCCACCTGCACGCACCCCACACCTTTACAGAGCCTCCACCAGCTTGAACAGTCCTCTGCTGACATGCAGGGTACATGGATTCATGAGGCTGTATCCATAAGCATACACGTTCATCCGCTCGATACAATCTGTAACGATACTCGTCCGATCAGGCAACATGTTTCCAGTCATCAACAGTCCAGTGCTGCTGTTGACGAGTCCAGGCGAAGCGCAAAGCTTAGTGTCATGCAGTTATCAAGGGTACACGAGTGCAGTCCTCGTCTCCGAAAGCCCATGTCGATGATGTTTCGTTGAATGGTTCGCACGTTGACACTTGCTGATCGTCCAGCATTTAAACCTGCATTTGCGTAAGGGTTGCATTTCTGTCACGCTGAACGATTCTCTTCGGTCATCTATGGTCAAGTTCTTGCAGGATCTTTCTCCAGCCGCAGGTATGTCGGAGATTTGATGTTTTACCGGATTCCTGATATTCACGGTACACTCGTGAAATGGTCGTACAGAAAAATCACCACTTCATAGCTACCTTCTGCGCCGACTATATCACCACGTTCAAACTCACTTAAATCTTGTTAACCTGCCGTTGTAGCAGTAGTAATCGATATAACAACTGTGCCAGGCACTTGTCTTATACAGGCGTTACCAAGCGGCCCGGGGTAGCCGTGCGGTCTAGGGCGCCTTGCCACGTTTCGCGAGGCTTCCCCCAGTCGGAGGTTAGAGTCCTCCCTCGGGCATGGGTGTGTATGTTGTCCTTAGCGTAAGTTAGTTTAAGTTAGATTAAGTAGTGTGTAAGCCTAGGGACCGATGACCTTAGCAGTTTGGTCCCATAGGAACTTACCACAACAGGTGTTGCCGTCCGTAGAGCCGTATTCTGCCTGTTTACATATCTCTGTATTTGAATACACATGCCTATACCAGTTTCTTTGGCGCTTCAGAAATAATGAAACAATGTTTTTTAATGGAAGGATGCACTCTTTTCGGAGTCGTACGAAAAGCTTTAAATGTAGAAGTACTGCAATGTGAGACTGTATATCTAGAGAAGATCTTCTTATTATACACAGTGACTAGGAAGTAAAATACTGATATATGAGTGGTGGCGGCTGTGTTAGTTTTCCTATTCGCACAAAATAAATTCCTATTTTTGTTATATGTTCAGCCAGAAACACTGCTTCACTTCACTACTCGTTTCATGGTTGCCACGCCACGAAACGCTGTACTTTTGTTGAAATTAACTAATATTGCGTTTGTACCCAGCTTTCTGATATTTATAACCTGCGGTATAACTACTAGAAATTTAAAGAAAAGTGTTGTGTCCGGTTCGAATCCTGC
This sequence comes from Schistocerca nitens, assembly GCF_023898315.1. Lineage (NCBI taxonomy): Eukaryota > Metazoa > Arthropoda > Insecta > Orthoptera > Acrididae > Schistocerca > Schistocerca nitens. Next base: position 717,097,438 of record NC_064616.1, read on the forward strand.
CTCGGGCATGGATGTGAGTGATGGCCTTAGGTTAGTTAGGTTTAAGTAGTTCTAAGTTCTAGGGGACTGATGACCTCAGAAGTCAAGTCCCATAGTGCTCAGAGCCATTTGAACCATTTTGAAGTGTTGTGTCAATAACCTTTTTATGGAAATACTGTTCTGTTACTCAGATATAACAGGAATTTGGGCTGCTCTAAACTGAAATGTATTTCTTACTCTTTGATAATCAGTTAAGATCTATCCTTCCTTCAAAAAATAAAACGATCCCAGTAATCAAAAAAATAGCCTCACTAAGTTTACTGGAGGGATCAAAGAGAATCCAGTGTCACCCTGACAAACGTTTGTGGGAAGCTAAGTGACTTTAAACTGAAAATACAATGTCAGTTCTCTCATGTTCTGACTGAAGCGAGGACCTAGACGAGAGTGTGGGAAAAGCAAGAAGTCTAAGATTACTTCAGCAGAATTCAAATGTTAGCAAGGCAACGTAGAAAAATTGTAGAACTCTTTGTGTGTGTTTTCGGCATTTTGCTACTGTCGTTCAATAATTTATAGCTCAACTGAAATAAAATACGACCAAATAAGTCAACACTCTGGTGGAGGCGACGGCACATGGTTTTCAACAAGGAATCGATTTGTTCCTCGAGAAGGAGGAGCTGCATGATGCTGATAGCAGTACGTAACAGCGTAGGCCTCTGGGAAGCGGTGCTGGTATGAAGTTGTCTCAGCGCTGGGCCCTTAATGGAGTTCTCAAAGTTTTTTATTTCTCTTCCCGTAAAGGACGCCCCTACATTAAAACGAAACATACAGCTGAATTTTGCATGGAAGTCAGTTCTCACAACCGACGTCGGGTTCCTTGTCTAGAAATTTTTATGGTTGTCACAATTAGTAATCAATGCGGCAACGCCTTAAATCTATGTCTGAAGCTTTTCCTACACTAACAGCGTTACATTTCGTAATTTACAAGTACCAGTTTACCAAGAGTGCCTTGGCACCGTTTTCCGCAAATTTTCTTCTTAATTCTTTCTCTTCTGAATAATTATTGCACCCTATTTTACGAACCTCTTAGTAACTTTTTGTAATAAACAAACATTTCCTATCGATGATTTTCCTGAAGCTAAGAAATCCTGGAAAGCTGCATCAAACCAGTCTTCGGACTGATTACCGCAGCAACACCATGGCATATTATTACAGGAAACAACATTATAAGGAGCGTAACACGCAGAAATGTGTTAGGAAATGAACAGACGTATTTAACACTCTAGTATTTACTGTATAACTTAGGAGCACTACACTGTTAAGCCTAGATTCACTCATTGCGAACAAAAATTACGATGAAATATTTACAGACGCCTGACGGTAGTATAGAAAACTACAGAAATTGGATATTAATACTTCTTTTATAGCAGGAACTGAGTTTCAAATCACATGCAGCAAGTAAACTTGCAAACATCAAAATAATTACAGAGGCATAGTTAAAAATTTCTGTTTAGGAGCTTTATGGCACATCATGTATTACTGAGATACTTGTGTTAAGGACACAGTACAAATGAAAGGAAATACGAAGAGAAACTCAAAGTTGCAACTGTATCCCCTTGTTGTTAAGTAAAAATTACTCTTTCTTTCCAGTAAACATTCAACGTTGTTAACCCCATTTTCTTTTAAAAGGAAGATTTCAGAAGCGGAGCTACATTTTAAATATGTAATTTAAAAAAAAAAAAACTGAAAACTGTGTGATAGTTCACTTCTTTTTCTCCAAACCTAATTTCAAAATGTAAAGATCTTCATTTAAATTATATCATTTCGAATATTCAAATAGTAATACTCAGCTGGAGGACAGCATTTTTTCCTCGTCACATCAGTAGTAATCATGATTTTACGAAATTACATTTGTTACCAAAAAATTCGGTTTGGCACATTGCCTGTTAAAGCTCTCTTAATACTCTACAATACGATTCTTCGTCTTCAGGGATGTAATTTATTAACCTGAGTGCTGACTACTTTTCGTTTTATAATTACATTTGCCAGTAATAGTTGTATATAGGTATTAGAGTTACTGTATTACGAGATAAAACTCATTTACTTCGCGCAGACTGTGTGACTATTAAAAAGTACAAGTAAAAGACTTGAGCTAAAGATAATGATATATCGTACCTTCATTTTAAATATTTGACTATAAATTGTAGAATATAATATTAAGCTCGTCATACACGCGGCAAGGTAAAGTGTATAAAAATTAACGTAGCGATGTACGTTTACATGTTTATTACAACTCAGCGTATTCCTATGCTTCATTTTGGTCGTTTTCTAAGCCTACTGAAACCAGAGAAACACGTGTCAGAATATTACCGCAGTACATGAATTACGTATTTGTTGCATGTAAAATGAATGATTAAACTGAGGTATATGCGTTTTGTCAGTCATATGGACTACTTCACATTCAGTAAAGCGTTCCGATGTAGCCATGAAAAAATTGATCAGTGAAAAAATCAATACGGGATGCTGCAAGAAGCGTTCATTTCAAATGGAAAACTGTAAAGGTTTCGCGAATTACACAGTAGATTTACAACTGAAGAGTAAATATTCATCAAAAGGCGCTGAATATCAGCGTCAGCCCTCAAACTACAACTGCAATAACTGGTCTTTTGTATTTCAGAGAGTATCTGTTCGCCGTGCGGAAGCGGTGTATCAGTAACAACCAACTGCGCGCCGAACAATATGTTCGATTTGTTCCCGCATCCGCAGCGACGCGCAGCGTTGGGATAGGGCGCGGGCACAGCTGCGTAGCCGTCAGATTTGTGTTGGGTCAGTATCACGCAGGAAGTTAATACTCACGGAGGACCCCACTTGGAGGTTCATTCACATGAGCGGAATCTGCAATGAGGGTCGTTAGCTGCGGCGCATGCGCAGAGCGCAGCCCGCGTCCGCGACCTGGCCCACGGGGTCGAACGTTGCCCGGTCTCCGCCTCGCTGCACTTCCCTTCCCTTCACAGCAGTTCTCGTTATCGTGGCGTGCGAGCGCAACTACACCTCTGTTTCTCACCCCACAGCTAGTTACCTCAGTTAAAGACGTAACTGCACTTAGTGTTTGCATTGCTAGTCCTGTCATGCCGCTAGTTTCGAGAAGTAGCTGCCCACGCCACAACTACTCGACAGAGGACTATTTGCTATTCTTGGTTGCTCTCGTATCGTACGATAGTCATTCAGTAGAGTCTTTTCTCACCTGTACGTCGTTACGAGTAAATGGTCGTCGGATTAAATACTCCTTCCATCAAACAGAATCACCATGTTTAAATGCAACAAAAATTGGGATATGAAAACCGAAGAACCACAGAAATACTGCCAGAATTAACTTTTTTCATAGTATTGTTTACTTACATTGTCACTGTAGATACCCAAATCCCTTTGATTCTATTTGTCAAATTGAAATAGTTATTTCTCAGATAACTATTATGTAAAGAAGGTACTGTGTGTGTCAGACGCTGGTCCGAAGCAAGGGAAGGCCTAATGGCCCTAATGAGATCAGGTTATATAAATAAATAAATGAAATGAACAAATAAAAAATTCGGAAACTGATTTTCGCTGCCCTGTTTACGTGTAAAGCCAGATTTGACTTTTGTGGAACTATCAAATATAGGCAGCCAAGTGTCAGTTGTTTTACACGAATAGTGTCTGTAAATCGTCTGTTACGATTTCTTAAGTACGACCAGGTGGAATTATCGTTACATTTGTAACATTTTAAATGAAGAACACAACTTCTTTATGTATATTCGTAAGCTCTTCAGGAGGGAGACGAGGAGTCAGTGCAGCAGCTGTTTAAAGATCATGTTGTTGTTGTTGTCTTCAGTCCAAAGACTGATTTTTTATCTCAGCAGAACTATTGCAGTCTGTATTCACTTGAAGATGCTTACTGTGCTCAAGCCTTTGTCTTTCCCTGAATCCCTCCCCCCCCCTCCCCCACCCTCCCAAGTACTTCCATTACCAAACTGACTATTCCTTTCTGCCTCAGGATGTGTCCTATCATCTTACCTCTTCTTTTAGTTAGGTTGTGTCATAAATTTCTCTTTCCAGTACTCCAGTACTTCCTCATTAGCTATTCTATCTGCCCATCATATCTTCAGCATTTCGCTGTTGCACAGGATTTCAAGCAGTTCTAATCCATTGATGTCTGAACTGTTTGTAACCCACCTTTCACTTACACACAAATACCTTCCGAAAAGGCTTCCCAACACTTAAATTTAATTTCGACGTTAACAAATATTTCTTGCTCATAAAACGCTTTCCTTGCTATTGGCAGTCTGAATTTTATTTTCTTCTGCTTCACTCAACTTCAGTTATTTTGCTGCCGAAATAGCAAACCTCACTGTCTACTTTTACTCTCTCGCTTCTTAATGGAATTGCTCGGCATCACCTGATCGCATTCGCCTACAATCCATTAAAACTAAACTCCGTCCGAACAGGCCTTGGAAGGCCCAGCGGAACCGACCGGCCGCCGTGTCATCCTTAGCCCACAGGCGTCACTGGATGCGGATATGGAGGGCATGTGGGCAGCACAGCGCTCTCCCGGCCGTATGTCATTTTACAAGACCGGATTGCAATCCATTAACCTTATTTTAATTTTCTTGATCTTCGTCTTTTAACTTTTTTCGAGACATTTTCGATTTTATTCAACTACTGTTCTAACTCCTTTGCCATCTCTGACAGATTTACAATGTCATCGGCAAACCGAAAGGTTTTTATTTCTTCAACAAGTATTTTGATCTCCTTTCAACATATCTCTTTGGTTTCCTTCACTGCTTGTTCTAGGTGCAAAATGGTTCAAACGGCTCTGAGCACTATGGGACTCAACTGCTGTGGTTATCAGTCCCCTAGAACTTAGAACTACTTAAACCTAACTAACCTAAGGACATCACACACATCCATGCCCGAGGCAGGATTCGAACCTGCGACCGTAGCAGTCGCACGGTTCCGGACTGCGCGCCTAGAACCGCGAGACCACCGCGGCCGGCTTCTAGGTGCAAACTGGATAACAATGAGGATAGGCTACAATTCTTATTCGCTCCCTTCTCAAACAACTGCTTCCCTTTCATGTCATTCGACTCTTATAGCTACAGTGTGGTTTCTGTACAATTTGTAGCCAACATTTCGATTCCTGTGTTTCATCCTTGCTACGTTCAGAAATTCAGAGTGGGTATTCTAGCCAACATTGTCAAAAGCATTCTGTAAACCTACAAGAGCTATAAATGTAGATTTGCCTTTTTCAGCCTGTCTTGCAGGGTCCGTATTGCCTTGCATGTTCATACACTTCTCCGGAAGCCAAACTAATCTGTCCCGAGACCAGCTTGTACCAGTTTTTCCATTCTTCTGTAAACATTTCGTGTCCGTATTTTATAACGGTAACTTACTAAACAAACCATACCTGTCAACAGCTGCGTTGTTTGTAATTGGGGTTATCACATTCTTCTTGAAGTCTGAGGATATTTTGCTTGTCTCATAGAGGAATATCGTGCATGCTTAGGGGAATAGTTTTGTCATAGTATATTCTCCCAAGGATACCAATAATTCTGACAGGTTTTTGTCTGCTTCACTTGCATTGTTTCGCGGTATGTTTTGGAGTACGATGTTACCCCTCACATACTCAGCTACTTCTACTTCTCCTTCTATAATATTGTTTTCTAGTTCGTTTCCCTTGAATAGTCCCTCTGTTTATCCACCCACACTTCAGCCTTTCCTTCTTTGCTTTGTACTGAGTTGCCATCTGAGCTATTAATGTTCATAATATTGCTTCTCTTCTCTCAGAAAGGCCATTTTAATTTTCCTGTAAGCAGCATCTATTATTCCCATAGTCTTTCATACACCTATATCTTTGCACTTGACATCTAACAATTCCTGTTTTGTTATTTTGCAGTTCGTACCTGCGTCATTTTATATGAGTCTGCATTTCCTTCTGTCCGTTATTTTTTTTTTTTTGTAGTGTCTCCATTCGTAAGTTAAATTAAATGTCTCTTGTGTTATCTAAAGAAGTTTTTTGGACTTAATGTTTCTGAATATTTACTCCTCTGCTGCCTTCACTATTTCCTCTTTCAAAGTCATCCTTTCGTCAGCCGTTTTTTAATGCTCCCTTTGAAACTGTCAGCAACCAGTTCTTCAATTTATCCTGGTACCGTACACTTAATTTCCTATCTCTCTGTGGTCTCTGCAGTTTTAATCTGCAATTCATAACGAAAAAAAGGGATCCGAATCCATTTCTTCACCTGCAAAATGTTCTGCAGTTTAATATCTGGTTCCTATTTCTCTGTTTTATTATTATGTAGTCTGTCTGAAACCTTCCAGAGTCGCTACGTCCTTTCCACGTACACAACCATGTTTCATGATTCATAAATCAATTGTTAGCAATTATTAACTTTTGCTATGTACAGAATTCTATCTAGTGACTTCCCCTTTCATTACTTTTCCGCAATCCATATTTTTCTTATTTCTTCTCTTCGTTTTCCTACTATCTAATTACCGTTTCGCATAACAATTCTGCCGGCCGCGGTGGTCTCGCGGTTCTAGGCGCGCAGTCCGGAACCGTGCGACTGCTACGGTCGCAGGTTCGAATCCTGCCTCGGGCATGGATGTGTGTAATGTCCTTAGGTTAGTTAGGTTTAAGTAGTTCTAAGTTCTAGGGGACTGATAACCACAGCAGTTGAGTCCCATAGTGCTCAGAGCCATTTGAACCATAACAATTCTCGTCAGAAAAAAAGCCTCTTTTTTTAAAGACTGCCACCCCTACTCGTTTACCATACGAATGTACGTGACATTCTACACCCGATTTCGCGACAGTACAGAACGAGCCGCATTTCATTCAATTTTTTCGGCGACCTCAGTCAATCCTATCCATTAAAGATCCAATACCGCGCAGCAGTAATCCAGAAGAGGACGGGCAAGCGCAGTGTAGGAGGTCTCTTTATTAGATTTGTTGTATGTTCTAAGTGTTATGCTAATAAAACGCAGTCTGTGGTTCGCCTTCCTCCCAACATTTTCCACGTGATAGTTCCAAATCGCCTGCCGCTGTGACCGAGAGGTTCTAGGCGCTTCATTCTGGAACCACGCTGCTGCTACAATATAGCAGGTCAGCAGCTGGAAGCAGTTAATACCATAAATTATCTGGGAGTACGCATTAGGAGTGATTTAAAATGGAATGGCCATATAAAATTAATCGTCGGTAAAGCAGATGCCAGACTGAGATTCATTGGAAGAATCCTAAGGAAATGCAGTCCGAAAACAAAGGAAGTAGGTTACAGTACACTTGTTCGCCCACTGCTTGAATACTGCTCAGCAGTGTGGGATCCGTACCAGATAGGGTTGATAGAAGAGATAGAGAAGATCCAACTAAGTGCAGCGCGCTTCGTTACAGGATCACTTAGTAATCGCGAAAGCGTTACGGAGATGATAGATAAACTCCAGTGGAAGACTCTGCAGGAGAGACGCTCAGTAGCTCAGTACGGGCGTTTGTTAAAGTTTCGAGAACATACCTTCACCGAAGAGTCAAGCAGTATATTGCTCCCTCCTACGTATATCTCACGAAGAGACCATGAGGATAAAATCAGAGAGATTAGAGCCCACACAGAAGCATACCGACAATCCTTCTTTCCACGAACAATACGAGACTGGAATAGAAGGGAGAACCGATAGAGGTACTCAAGTACCCTCCACCACACACCGTCCGGTGGCTTTCGGAGTATGGATGTAGATGTAGATTTAGATGTAGAATGGAACTCGGACATCGCAATTAAAAACCAGGGAAAACTATTTTGGCGGTTCTCCTCGTGTAGGTGTTGTAGGTACCTTTGTTTTCCTGCCTTAAGCAAATTGCAAACTAAAAAACTCATTCACTGGAAGCGATTCGCTTTTTCAGCACCACCAGACGCTGTTAACATTATGAGTAAATAACATTCATTTCAGTATTATGTACTTGAAAAAAGTTTTCCTGATGAATGTTTGCACTGAAACCACATCTAGTAAATAATATTACAAATGGGAAGACAACGTAGCCCTACTTGTGGACGTTCGCGTTTTGTAATCAGATTTCATATGCTGCGAATAAGATACAGTTTCAAATCACAACAAATTGGATTAAAAGCCGTGAAGGTAATTAAACAAATCAATCAATATAGTGTACGTTCGATTCCAGCTTCTGATAACATGAAAGGAGAAGCAATTGTGATAAAAATATGATAGTCAACAAAAAGTGCCGAAAGTAATGTGTGAAATATGACCTTCTTAACAAAAACTTTCATTCAATTCTATAAAAGCCAAAGAGGCGAAAAGTATCTTCTACCCGTAATGATTTCTACATAATTGCTGGTGAGGCTTTATTAATAACAGAAAAAAGCGCCTGATAAATGAGCATCTACATTTACAGGCAGCTTAAGACAGAGAGGAACGAAATTAACAAGAAGAGATGACCATACGTGAGCGTGGGACGGAATTTCTATGCAGTGTCTTGCAGTTGGCACATTTTGCTCATAGTAAATTTCTCGGTTGTTTCCCACTAACGATCCCTCTAGGCTATCACAAAAATCATGTGTGATTTAACGAGGTGTAACTGTTAACAACAGACTGCTAATTTAAATGTTATGGCTCTTGTGAGCGGGTCTGACTGAGTGGATAACGCTAATTGTCATTTCATTTCATCTTGGAGACTATGTAAGGCTGTTTAGGTTTTTATGTTGGTAACGCTACATAGCGCTCTGTATGAAAATCACTGACTGTGCTGTGTGCAGTCTGTGGCTGGTATGCATTGTTGGAATATTTGCTATTGTAGTGTTGGGCAGTTGGAGGTGAGCCGCCAGCAGGGGTGGATATAGGGAGAGAGATGGCAGAATTTTGAGAGCGGACGATCTGGACGTGTGGCCGTCAGAAAAAGGAAATTTGTAAGACTGGATGTCATGAACTGATATATATACTCCTGGAAATTGAAATAAGAACACCGTGAATTCATTGTCCCAGGAAGGGGAAACTTTATTGACACATTCCTGGGGTCAGATACATCACATGATCACACTGACAGAACCACAGGCACATAGACACAGGCAACAGAGCATGCACAATGTCGGCACTAGTACAGTGTATATCCACCTTTCGCAGCAATGCAGGCTGCTATTCTCCCATGGAGACGATCGTAGAGGTGCTGGATGTAGTCCTGTGGAACGGCTTGCCATGCCATTTCCACCTGGCGCCTCAGTTGGACCAGCGTTCGTGCTGGACGTGCAGACCGCGTGAGACGACGCTTCATCCAGTCCCAAACATGCTCAATGGGGGACAGATCCGGAGATCTTGCTGGCCAGGGTAGTTGACTTACACCTTCTAGAGCACGTTGGGTGGCACGGGATACATGCGGACGGGCATTGTCCTGTTGGAACAGCAAGTTCCCTTGCCGGTCTAGGAATGGTAGAACGATGGGTTCGATGACGGTTTGGATGTACCGTGCACTATTCAGTGTCCCCTCGACGATCACCAGTGGTGTACGGCCAGTGTAGGAGATCGCTCCCCACACCATGATGCCGGGTGTTGGCCCTGTGTGCCTCGGTCGTATGCAGTCCTGATTGTGGCGCTCACCTGCACGGCGCCAAACACGCATACGACCATCATTGGCACCAAGGCAGAAGCAACTCTCATCGCTGAAGACGACACGTCTCCATTCGTCCCTCCATTCACGCCTGTCGCGACACCACTGGAGGCGGGCTGCACGATGTTGGGGCGTGAGCGGAAGACGGCCTAACGGTGTGCGGGACCGTAGCCCAGCTTCATGGAGACGGTTGCGAATGGTCCTCGCCGATACCCCAGGAGCAACAGTGTCCCTAATTTGCTGGGAAGTGGCGGTGCGGTCCCCTACGGCACTGCGTAGGATCCTACGGTCTTGGCGTGCTTCCGTGCGTCGCTGCGGTCCGGTCCCAGGTCGACGGGCACGTGCACCTTCCGCCGACCACTGGCGACAACATCGATGTACTGTGGAGACCTCACGCCCCACGTGTTGAGCAATTCGGCGGTACGTCCACCCGGCCTCCCGCATGCCCACTATACGCCCTCGCTCAAAGTCCGTCAACTGCACATACGGTTCACGTCCACGCTGTCGCGGCATGCTACCAGTGTTAAAGACTGCGATGGAGCTCCGTATGCCACGGCAAACTGGCTGACACTGACGGCGGTGGTGCACAAATGCTGCGCAGCTAGCGCCATTCGACGGTCAACACCGCGGTTCCTGGTGTGTCCGCTGTGCCGTGCGTGTGATCATTGCTTGTACAGCCCTCTCGCAGTGTCCGGAGCAAGTATGGTGGGTCTGACACACCGGTGTCAATGTGTTCTTTTTTCCATTTCCAGGAGTGTATATGTATATATATCATTTGCTAACTATGCCTCGCTGTATAGCAGTAATTCGAGTAACGAAGATGTTTGTGAGGTAAGTGATTCATGAAAGGTATAGGTTATTGTTAGTCAGGGCCATTCTTTTGTAGGGATGATTGAAAGTCAGATTGCGTTGCGCTAAAATATTGTGTGTCAGTTTAGTGATGATCGGAATAAGTAAAGAGAGAAATGTCTGAGTACGTTCAGTTTTGCTCAGCTGTTTGAAAATCGAATAAAGTAAGAGGTTTATCAGCAAAGTAATTCACTAATTTTTCTAAGGGGATGTTTCAACTATTAGAAAGGCTTAATAATGGTTTCAAAATAGTCAGCTTGTCTCCTGAGACAACTGCTCATCGGCTCTTGCTTAACTAAAAAGTTGAGATTCACATAAAAATGGTAAAATGAGAAGAACAAACAGGCGTGAATACTAGACACCTCATTTCTTACAACTGTGTGTAGTAACTGTGAAAAATTAAGCATTGGTAAAGCAATGAATTTAGATGAAATGAGGTTGATGAAATAACTGAAGACGTTTCGAGATGAAGCCTACATCATTTCTTGTGTAAGTATTTACGTTTTGAAATCATCGCTACGCAGTGCTAGCATACGACAAATATTTGTAACTGAACATCACTTCGAGTATTTTTAAACGTTTTGGTAACTCGAAGTTACAGTGGGAAATGTGCACCACCTGGTACCGTAGTCATCCCAGTCCCGGTGTGATGCCATTCCCAACTAGCATCATACAGTTTCATAATACATATCAGCAATAATAAAGTTTCAGCAAGATAGTGAAACGTAAAGAATATAAAAGACCACAAATCACAGGAAACGAAACATGTTAGATTCCAAGCAATCGGTATGGTTTAATCTTAATTTAACAAGCCTAATTATACCGTAGTAGCCCTATGGGTTGCAAGACGAGCTGATTAATTTCAACGACATCAGCTGTTTTTGTTGATATCGTCACAGGTATCCCTATCCATTTTCATTCTTCGTCGGATTACTTCATTTTTTATTCTGTCCATTGTAGTACAGTTTGCGCTCTATCTCAGTGGCAAGCCGTTAACAGCTAAGTGTCATCTACCATAAACTATTGTATTTTTATGGTTCAGAGTGTTTCAAAAGTTACTGAGTTTATGCATGCTATTATGGAGCAAATTTGTACTGGGCGTACAGCTATATCCTGTTTGCATTTAATTCATTTTTGATCCATCGATGTACAGCTTTTCCTCTGTGATGGTGGTTGCTAAAACAAACCGTTTGGGAATAATGGTTTATACGTACAGTTGGTGGCTCCTAATATTTGACTAATGTAAACAGTTACCCACAAAAAGTTCTAATACAATATACGCGCCCATACGTAATCTACTGTAGACTCCAGCTTCCGAGAAAATGCTTTGATATACTTGATTGGACGTCAAATTATCGCCAGAACGCAGGGTATTTAGATCGTTAATGAAGCTGCTTTTCCTAATGAAATTCACATTTAAGAATATGACTTGGCATATATGCCTTCGCGCGTTGCTGGCGGTACTTTAATTTTTTATGCTTTGAAAGCCTTTATAATACATATCGTCCTGCAGAATACACTGCTTTCTTGAAGTATAAAAGTAAACATCAAAACAAAAAATGATATCTTAGAATTTTTGTGCTTTTCATTTTCAATTACTGTTCGTTACATAATGTTATACAAGTCCTGTGGTGATAAAATCTAATTTTAAAGATATTAGGAATGCTATTTGTAAATAATTCCATTATACTTCTTGATGTCACAAATATATTAATGACACCCATGTCACATACATCCACGACAGAAAAAGGAAAAAAAAGACGGATCACAAAAATTCGCACTTGTGCTGTTAGCCACTAAACTACCATCTCGCTTGGTATAAGGGGATTTGTGCACTCTGACACAGCAACATCAAAACTTTGCCTTTTTCTCGGAAACTATCGAGTATTGGCACCTAGGACAAAATAAGTGCTCATTTATTTTCGCCCTTCTTTCACCAAACAAAGTTTCGACCGTGTCAGAGAGTGAACTATTGCGGCTCTCCTTGTAAGGTAAAGTTTCAGGTAATTGCTGATGTAACTCTACACTTGCGCATGGAACAATGTTTCACGCAGTAATTCGGCACCATTAACATATCTCGGCATACCCCTATGGGCCCCATTTCATGCGAAAATAATATACTGTCTAAATTAATCACCACATCCTGCACCTTTCGGGATTACGTTGATGTAATTAGTAGTGTTAAAGTAATTTAAGATGTGCCCGCCCGGTTGGCCGTGCGGTCTAACGCACGGCTTTCCGGGCGGGAAGGAGCGCCTGGTCCCCGGCACGAATTCGCCCGGCGGATTTGTGTCGAGATCCGGTGAAACGGCCAGTCTGTGGATGGTTTTTAGGCGGTTTCCCATCTGCCACGGTGAATGCGGGCTGGTTCCCCTTATTCCGCCTCAGTTACACTATGTCGGCGATTGCTGCGCAAACAAGTTCTCCACGTACGCGTACACCACCATTACTCTACCACGCAAACATAGGGGTTACACTCGTCTGGTGTGACACGTTCCATGGGGGGGTCCACCGGGGGCCGAACCGCACAATAACCCAGGGTTCGATGTGGGGAGGTGGAGGGGTGAAGTGGACTGCGGTAGTCGTCGTGGGGTTGTGGACCACTGCGACTGCGGCGGGGACGGTGCCTCTGCGTCGTTTCTAGGTCCCCGGTTAACATACAATAGAATAAAAGATTAAGATAACAATTTCATAAAAGTTGGATGATTTATTCAAGAGAAAGAGCTTCACAAACTGAGCATGTCAATAATGAGTTGGTCTGCCTCTGGCTCTTAGGTAAGCAGTTATTCGGCTTGACATTGAGTGATACAGTTGTTTCACGTCCTCCTGAGTGATATCGTGTCAAATTTTGTCCAGTTGGTGCATAACAAAATCATACTTACAGAAAAGTGTATCAACATTGTAGAATACATTTGGTAAATATGTGTCCGTCGATTTACTTCCTGGTTTGGTTCAGAAGTAGAGTGGTACATTCACTCGATATATTCTTATCATTTACATTAAATATTCTGAATTACTCTCACTTAAGGGATGACATAGAGGTAGCAAATTTTTGGTTTTGACTCCGGGAAGCTGGTTCCAAGGGAAACTGCAGCTTACTTCTCTATTTATGTTGCGAATTCTCTGCCTTAGCTGCCATTGGGACTGCAAGGAAGCAGTGTTTAATTGAGTTCTAACCTAGCAGAACTGTAAAGTGTCCGACTGTCAACTGGATATGAAGGATTATACAAACATCAAAAGGAATTTTATTGAATTATTACTTTTCTTTTTCAGTTCCTCGAAATGAAACATTTTTCTTACTATTTAATTCACTTTCTCTGCCTCGTGATGAGTGGGTGTTGTGTGTTGTCCTTAGGTTAGTTAGGTTTAAGTAGTTCTAAGTTCTAGGGGACTGATGACCTCAAATGTTAAGTCCCATAGTGCTCAGAACCATTTAAACCATTTAATTCACATTTAAGAAGAACTTTAATTTAAGTAAATAACAAATATTGGGAATTTGCCATATCAATCGAAATATATACGTTAGTTAATTTCTTCCGTTTTCCAGAAGTTTTGTTATGTTTTAACAAACAAGATAAACGGCACAGAAGGCAGGCCAAGAAGGCAATTACAGGTGAGTGATTGATAGGGCTATAAGGGGAGGGAAGGAGGCGCAATGGAAAACTAGATGGCGGACGGAGTTAAGGCCACCGTACTAGAGAAACGGAGAATCCGGGTAAAGAAAAAAAAAAAGAAAGAAAGAACTAGAGAATAGATGATGATATCCATGTGGCAATCTGATGGAAGGATTTAGGTTTGACGAATGCCCGGAGAACTTTACCTACCATCAAGTTAGTGCCAACGAAGTACGGAGGAGGTGTTGCTACGGTTGGGGGAGTATTTTTCGTGGTTGTGGTGTGGTCCCTTTCCCGTTCTTAAGAAAAATGCTAAATGCCGAAGGAAATGAATGCATTTTAGAGTATTGTGTACTACGTGCATTAGGGGAACTGCTCAGAGACACAACCTGAACCCAATGGAACACCTTTGGGATAAGTTAGAACGTCGGATTCCCTCCCGACCCCGGGTCAAGCACCATTTAACTTCTCTGCTTTCGGATCTTGAGGAAAAATGGGTTCTCATTCATCCGCAAACATTCAGACACAGCTTTGAGAGTGTCCCCAGCATATTTAAGACTGTTGTAAAGGCGAAGGGTTGACTCATTCATTATCAAGCTCCACAAATAGGTGTCCGGATACTTCTGATCAGGTAGTGTATGAGCCGGTGTGGCCGAGTGGTTCTAGGCGCTACAGTCTGGAACCGCGCGACTGCTACGGTCGCAGGTTCGAATCCTGCCTCGGGCATGGATGTGTGTGATGTCCTTAGGTTAGTTAGGTTTAAGTAGTTCTAAGTTCCAGGGGACTGATGACCTCAGAAGTTAAGTCCCATAGTACTCAGAGCCATTTTTGAAGGTGCTTTAAACACCAATGTAGGCCTGTGCTGTGATGTTGTCACGCAAAGCAACGAGAGGGTCAAGCCCCCTCCATGAAAAACACGAACACACCATAACACCACCGCCTCCGAATTTTACTGTTGGCTTTACACTTTCTGGAAGATGACGTTCACCGAGCATTCCCCATACCCACACCCTACCACCGGATCGCCACATTGTGTGCCGTGATTCGTCACTCCACACAACGTTTTTCCACTGTTCGATCGTACAATGTTTACGCTCCTTACACCAAGCGAGGTGTCGTTTGGCATTTACCGGCGTGATGTGTTGCTTATGAGCACCCGCTACACCATGAAATCCAAGTTTTCTCACCTCCCGCCTATCTGTCATAGTACTTGCAGTGGATCCTGATGCAGTGCGGAATTCCTGTTTGATGGTCTGTATAGATGTCTGCGTATTACACATTACGGCCCTCTCCAACTGTCGGCGGTCTCTGTCAGTCTACAGACGAGGCCGGCCTGTACGCTTTTGTGCTGTACGTGTCCCTTCTCGTTTCCACTTCACTATAACATCAGAATTAGTGGACCTAGGGATGTTTAGGAGTGTGAAAATCTCGCGTACAAACGTGTGACACAAGTGACACCCAATCACCTGACCACGTCCGAAGTCCGTGAGTTCCGAGGAGCGCCTCATTCTGCTCTCTCACGACGTCTAATGACTACTGAGGTAGCTGATATGGAGTACTTGGCATTAGGTGTCAGCACAATGCACCTAATATGAAAAACGTATGTTTTTGGGGGTGTCCGGATACTTTTGATCACATAATGTATGTCTGTATGAATTAAATGGCATTGCATGAGGTAATGTACATTACTACAAACATTAGTACATATTTCCAGCAAACTATCCCAGTAGAAATAAAAACAGTTATTTATTAGTAATTAAAAACTAATGAGATGAGAATCGAGTTTTCACTTACCCCCTTTAGAACTGTCATATACCAGTTCATGACAGAATAAATCAAATCAATTACAATAATATTACTCTCCAGAAATCTGTATTCCTACTGTTTACTGTGATCGTCTAGTAGCATTGGTGACAGTTATCCAGTGCGATCATATCGTTGGTCGTCGATGTGCAGTCGTCAGCTTCATTTTTCACCTCCTTTCACCGGTAGGCTAGAAACCACATATGCGTGACCACATATAGATAGCGAGTTTGCAGAGGTAATTGTGTCGTTTCATAAAGAAAAAATCAACTTTAGAAGAAACATTCTGTCATAATGAACAGTCTATTGCACAATATAAACGTCTGTAATAGAGTTTTCAGTTCAGTGGCTTCTGTCAAGCAGTAAAGATTTATGTGAGTTATTTCGGTTGTACATAAAATTTCATTGTCACCATTTGGCAGCTAAGGCTTTACAGACAGTTTGCTGTCATTTCGGTGAAAATTAAATGGATCAGTTCTTTACACAATGTCATCATAGGCTGCTTCATTTCATTCTCGTTTCCGGGAAATTCTTTTGGTTTCATTTCCTTGGCTTGACTCAATAGCTTTTTTATGTTACAGAGCACTTTAATTTCGTCTGAGTTCGTTATTGTCCATTTAGTTTTCTCTGTTATTTTATGACGCTACTTCCTTTCATCCGTACAGCTGCCATCTACTTTCAGAACGTCGTTCTCTCTTTTGTGTAGTGGGTATTACCTCTCGGTATCTCTGCAGTTTTATTTCAGTCTTTGTTGTCAGTAGCCTTTCTCCTCTAAGAAGAGTGGCTGTGAGGTCTTGTTTCTTTACTCTACTCTTGTCTGCATTGTTGTCGAGTACAAAATATCATATATCGTGAACACTGATGCTTCTCTTATATCATACACCTTGCCGTGAGTATTCATTTCTGCTTTCAGAGTGTAACAAATAATCCAACCTCGTGGTCCACTTTGTTAATGATGGAGGCGATTAGAGATATTGAATCTGTACTCTTTCAATCGACTGAATACTTTAATTCAGAGACGTGTCAAGTGTCAAATTAAATACAAATTGCTTTTCTTAAATAAGAATTCAGTGTGGTGGACTAACTAACCTACAGGAAACGGGTGCCTCTCAATAACTGAAAATCTTATAGCAAAATAGAAAACCAAAAATAATACAGGTTTTGCCTGCCGTACTGGGCTGCCTGTAGTCCCGTTTGTGCTCTTCGTTTGCTGAATGTACAGCAGCTCTTCTCGTATTCCACAAACATATATGTACAGGCGAATGATTCATGTTTCTTCATAATTCCTCGAGCAGCTAATGATGTTCCAATGTGTGTGAAATCTTATGGGGCTTCACTGCTAAGGTCTTCAGTCCATAAGCTTACACACTACTTAGCCTAAATTATCCTAAGGACAAACACACACACCCATTCCCGATGGAGGACTCGAACCTCCGCCCGGACCAGCCGCACAGTCCATGACTGCAGCGTAGACCGCTCGGCTAATCCCGCGCGGCAGCAGCTAATGAAGATCTCAGGAAATTTTATCGTAATCTTTCAGAAGATACCAAAGAACAATGCATAATGAGAGTTTTCGGTGTCAAAGAAAGACAACAACAAGTAAGGTCAAATTTGTTAATGTATAGTCTCTGTCACCAGAGAGAAACCAACAGTTGAGCCTGAAATTACGGGGAAACAAACCCACCGTCGTTTATTCAATAGAACTTCCCCTGCATTTTCCGTAAGTAACACAAAACCTTAATCTACGTTGCGGGACAGTATTTGCATTCAGCACCACCCTACCGCGCGTGCCGTGTTTTCGCAACTTCGCTAACTCACTCGGCTGCGCTCCGAGAACACAATATGATCCAAAAGTAGGATGCAAAGTGAAACATGAATCATTCAAAGACTGTTGCCACTAAAGCGATGTGCTTATTAAAGAAATATATTTTTACAACAACCCCATCGGTCGAAAAAGTTTCGAGACTGTATCAATAAAAAATAAAGAAAAGTAAATATGGTACTTTTAATGCTTCGTGTGCTCTACATATTTTCCTCTACTTGAGTACAGCGCTCACAACGTTCATACTGCCATGGAAAACTGTTAGCAGAGTTCTTCTTTAGGATGTTGTTAAACTCGCGCGTCACATTTGCTTGCATGTCGGTTGCGTTGTGAAAACAATGACCCTTCGTGTGAATTTCTGCACTTTGTAGATTTTCTCTTCCTCAAAACATTCTGCACAACGTCTTGAACACTTGATTTAGAGATGTTGCCATTCTGTAATTTTTGATACAACACCGTTAACACCCGAGGGCCACACGTCCACTACTTAACACTGCCTGCTCAAATTTGAATGAGCGAATGCACACCAGTTATTTGTAGTTGTTAGTTCAAGCTGCCACCTTAGTAACCCCACTGTCATCACTTATACCCGACGCATAAGGTCGATCTCGAAACTTTATTGACGGATGTTGTACGTTACTAAACGAGTGCCCTTAATTCAGTGTATTATGTTGGGGCAAAATGCGAATAATATTAATGTGAATTTGTACATAAATTAAATGAAAAGCATATCTGATTATGGAACGTTTAACATCTACATCTACATCCATACTCCGCAAGCCACCTGACGGTGTGTGGCGGAGGGTACCCTGAGTACCTCTATCGGTTCTCCCTTCTATTCCAGTCTCGTATTGTTCGTGGAAAGAAAGGTTGTCGGTATGCCTCTGTGTGGGCTCTAATCTCTCTGATTTTATCCTCATGGTCTCTTCGCGAGATGTACGTAGGAGGGAGGAATACACTCCTGGAAATGGAAAAAAGAACACATTGACACCGGTGTGTCAGACCCACCATACTTGCTCCGGACACTGCGAGAGGGCTGTACAAGCAATGATCACACGCACGGCACAGCGGACACACCAGGAACCGAGGTGTTGGCCGTCGAATGGCGCTAGCTGCGCAGCATTTGTGCACCGCCGCCGTCAGTGTCCGCCAGTTTGCCGTGGCATACGTAGCTCCATCGCAGTCTTTAACACTGGTGGCATGCCGCGACAGCGTGGACGTGAACCGTATGTGCAGTTGACGGACTTTGAGCGAGGGTGTATAGTGGGCATGCGGGAGGCCGGGTGGACGTACCGCCGAATTGCTCAACACGTGGGGCGTGAGGTCTCCACAGTACATCGATGTTGTCGCCAGTGGTCGGCGGAAGGTGCACGTGCCCGTCGACCTGGGACCGGACCGCAGCGACGCACGGATGCACGCCAAGACCGTAGGATCCTACGCAGTGCCGTAGGGGACCGCACCGCCACTTCCCAGCAAGTTAGGGACACTGTTGCTCCTGGGGTATCGGCGAGGACCATTCGCAACCGTCTCCATGAAGCTGGGCTACGGTCCCGCACACCGTTAGGCCGTCTTCCGCTCACGCCCCAACATCGTGCAGCCCGCCTCCAGTGGTGTCGCGACAGGCGTGAATGGAGGGACGAATGGAGACGTGTCGTCTTCAGCGATGAGAGTCGCTTCTGCCTTGGTGCCAATGATGGTCGTATGTGTGTTTGGCGCCGTGCAGGTGAGCGCCACAATCAGGACTGCATACGACCGAGGCACACAGGGCCAACACCCGGCATCATGGTGTGGGGAGCGGTCTCCTACACTGGCCGTACACCACTGGTGATCGTCGAGGGGACACTGAATAGTGCACGGTACATCCAAACCGTCATCGAACCCATCGTTCTACCATTCCTAGACCGGCAAGGGAACTTGCTGTTCCAACAGGACAATGCACGTCCGCATGTATCCCGTGCCACCCAACGTGCTCTAGAAGGTGTAAGTCAACTACCCTGGCCAGCAAGATCTCCGGATCTGTCCCCCATTGAGCATGTTTGGGACTGGATGAAGCGTCGTCTCACGCGGTCTGCACGTCCAGCACGAACGCTGGTCCAACTGAGGCGCCAGGTGGAAATGGCATGGCAAGCCGTTCCACAGGACTACATCCAGCATCTCTACATCGTCTCCATGGGAGAATAGCAGCCTGCATTGCTGCGAAAGGTGGATATACACTGCACTAATGCCGACATTGTGCATGCTCTGTTGCCTGTGTCTATGTGCCTGTGGTTCTGTCAGTGTGATCATGTGATGTATCTGACCCCAGGAATGTGTCAATAAAGTTTCCCCTTCCTGGGACAATGAATTCACGGTGTTCTTATTTCAATTTCCAGGAGTGTATACTGCTTGGCTCCTCGGTGAAGGTATGTTCTCGAAACTTCAACCAAAGCCCAT
This sequence comes from Schistocerca nitens, assembly GCF_023898315.1. Lineage (NCBI taxonomy): Eukaryota > Metazoa > Arthropoda > Insecta > Orthoptera > Acrididae > Schistocerca > Schistocerca nitens. Next base: position 717,117,569 of record NC_064616.1, read on the forward strand.
ACAGAGCTACTGAGTGTCTCTCCTGCAGAGTCTTCTACTGGAGTTTGTCTGTCATCTCCGTAACGCTTTCGCGATTACTAAATGATCCTGTAACGAAGCGCGCTGCTCTCCGTTGGATCTTCTCTATCTCCTCTATCAACCCCACCTGGTACGGATCCCACACTGTTGAGCAATATTCAAACAGTGGGCGAACAAGTGTACTGTAACCTACTTCCTTTGTTTTCCGGCTGCATTTCCTTAGGATTCTTCCAATGAATCTCAGTCTGGCATCTGCTTTACCGACAATCAACTTTATATGATAATTCCATTTTAAATCACTCCTAATGCGTACTCCCAGATAATTTATGGAATTAACTGCTTCCAGTGGCTGACCTGCCATATTGTAGCAAAATGATAAAGGATCTTTCTTTCTATGTATTCGCAGCGCATTACACTTGTCTAACAGCAAGACCACGTTATTGTCCAATTGTACCAGTAACTCTAGTGATTAACGACGGACGTCATTCTTACCTTAGAGGTTCCTGTTGCTAAAAGGTATAACTCTCTTTTATCTGGGCTTTAACCTATGTTACAGGGTCCACTGTTTTCATTATTTGGCAAATATGTTATTTTAACCTTGGGGTCACATTCCCTTATTGTCGCCACAGTCGCCAGTTAACCGCATGCTATGTGTCTATGGATCGTGTAAACTTTCTTCTGTGTTCTGTTGTAATTCAACAGTTTGTTTCGTACTTTGTGAAATGGAGATTGGAGACCAGTCCAGTTGAGAGGCACCCACATGCCTTGCTCATACTGTGGCATCAAGCAGTCAGGCCTGCAAGATGAGTGGTCTGCCAAGCGAGTGGATTCATTCTTATTTATCGAGTAACAAGAACTCTCGTACTCACAATTAAGTTACAAATTATCCTCCTGTATGAATAATACGCAACGGAAACTCACATCTGACTATCAGTAATTTACAGAACTCTTGACTGTTCACTACGCACTGGCAATACGACATTTTCTTTTTTTTTTATTTAACGGCTTTTATCAACACGTGGCCATCGCACTGAATATGAGTGGCGCACACATTATAAATTCTGGATATCATAACATACAATTCGAAGGAAAAGTCCACCAATCATTTTCTTTTCACTGTCTTATTTATTCCGATAAATTCTATAACCTAAACACACAAATTCTATAACCTACAACAATAACACATGAGAAATTCCGCCCAGTGGACATGGCTTTACATTGGTGAATCTCTATCTTATGGTCTCGTAATTATTTAACGCTACAGTGCACTTTCTGGATAGGATGGTGGATCTTTTATTATTTCTCACACTTCGACCCTCACAATCATCATCACGAAACTTTCCTCCAGACCGAGCAGTACAAAAGGAACACGCATAACCCACTACCTCTGAAACTACCTTGCTACTCTCCCATGCAAACCACACATACTTAAATTACATGATATACACCACACTACAACATGAAATACAACACAGGGAATAGTCACAACATTATCACTTTCAGCTTTCCCACTTCAATTAATATTTATCCCAGTTTCACACGACACTGCCCCACTTCGTAATTCTACTTTCCTACTATGAACTGTGGAGATATATGCACGTCTTCCTGTGCAATGCAAGCCAAGTGGCGTTGCTGGATAGACGGTTGACTCACCTTGCTTCTCTCTCAGAGCATTATAGTTTGAATCAAGCGTCACACGGAAACATATCTCGCAAAGTAATATTAAGAACATATTCATCACACACACGAGTCCTCAACTGATACCATGGACGAGTACTTCTCTTTATCCTTTCTCTCATACACAGATTGAGACTCACACAGTACTCACCACGTGGAAGTACTCGCCTCTAATTTCAAGTCCTGCACACGCTATTTCTTAAATATTTCAACTTATAGTACACACGCTAGTAATTCAGCTTAAGCACACGGAAGTATTTCAACTTATTGCTACACGTAGTTTCATTGTGACCGTTGGTCACTTCCGAAGATTACTACGATCCCATTAATATTACCTGCCTGACATTTAATTCTCCCCACAAAAGTTCCTGAAATAGAGAAATTATTATTTCAAACTACTCTTAAATATTCCACATGCATACCATGTCTCCACTCTTTTGTCATTACGGAGCACACCTAAGACAGGTCTTAACAGCACAAGATCCAGCGGCAGAGTGCTGAAACATGGCCGTTCTTCAGGTTCTCTCTCACCTCTGCCGAAGTGGGGGAGCACCTTGTTAACGTATTGGTCAGCCACATTTCAGGCGCTCAAAGCTCAGGTAAATTTCATCTCTTTGGTCCCACCAAAGGTGGCCAAAGGATCGTCTCAAAGATGATCATATATTCACATTCACTATCTTCGGTTAGCAGACGACCATACATTCATTCATTTCACAGATCTCACCAAACTGGATGTAGGGATTTATTTTGTGGGAGTGCACATGTGATCAATTAAATAAATAGTCATTCTTTCCTACACTGGTATCCGGCTTCACTGTATTAATTGAAATTGAGTTATTTTACAAAAAATATGTGTCGTTCTGACAAAAATAATGAAGTATGTTGTACCTATTTTCAATGTCGGGCGGTACTGTACCCTTTCACAGCATTAGCCTAAAACGAGCGTGGAAAATCACCTAAGAACCACACTCTGTCTAGCCTTTGTATAAGGCGAACGGTCGTTAATCCGCCGTGCGGAGTTTCTTCGGGTTTGGCACACCTTCCTGTCTAGTGAAGGCGCGAGCGCTCCACATTGAGCTATACCAATACGTTGTAATAGGTGTAACAGTTCAGGCGATTTTTGTTCCAGTATTATTCCTGTGTATCTTCGTGGAAACTGCATCCCTCTATTGGCAGTAAATGAAACTACTAATCTTGCCCTGAAGACCATGTGTTCCCGATAAGCAGCTGTTTCATGCTCTGCTAATGTCGTAATATGGATGCGGTGCGGAGGAGCATGTTATCAACACAACGCTCTCGTAGCCGTTTTCAGGTTTAGGATCTCTGGTGTCTGTATTTCTCTTAAAGTAGCTCATCTATTGGCCTCACGAAGCGTTCCAGCGTTCCCACAATAGAAAAAATCACAGGTAGTGACGGAAAGAGAACCAGAATCCTTATTACTTAACTACAGAGTCGGACTCTACTTACTTTTTTCGCGTTTTCATCTATACTGCTCTGTAAAACTTAGGGGGCGAGCTAGATAAAGTATCATAACATATTAACTAGTCGGTGGAAAGGAATGAAAGTGCGGAAGCATGTTGCCAGAGGACTCCCTTGGACGTCACAGGATGTGAGATCAGCGCTACTATAGCGGCAAATGAGACTAGACCCGCAACACGTAACGGTTGAAGGAACCGGAAAAGACAGTATGTGTAAATCAGAAACCAGTCACCGCGCACTGCGGTGGTGTTCTTCATTACAACACGCCCACAGACTGCGTTTGGATGACTTCACTCTTGGGGGGGGGGGGGCGTGGGGGGGGGGGACATCGGGAACTGGAAAAACGGCGAAATGTGACGCGTGTAGCCAGGGAGTTTGGTATTGGTCTCAGTGTTCTTTCGCTTGCATGGGGAGCGTTCCGAACTATAGACACTGCTGCCCGAAGTAGAGGAGGTGGTTGACCTCGATCAGTTACGGTAATCAAGCAGAGGGTACAGTTGAAACCTAGCTTAACACGACTGCAGCCTCACGCTGCGGATTGGCACGGCGACTATGTGGAGGAGGTTCCTTTGTCCTACGAAGAGTACCTCCCGTTCTGTTCTCGTTCGCACATCGGCGGCACCGTTTTTGATGGTGCCAAGAACGTAGGGACTGGACCAGCAGGGAGTAGGGTCGCATGTTCTTCTCGGCTGAGAGAAGATTTAGTGTATTGATTCTGGACGTACCCTCATTTGACGAGAGGTAGGAACACGTAATGCAATTAGGAATCTTATCGAATACAATCGCTTTCGTTGTCCAGGTGTTGTGGTGTGGGGAGGCATAATGTTTCTTGGGCGTAATGACCTCCAAATCTTTGAACACGGTACACTCATCGGTTGTTATTCTGGCACTGTACTCCTCCCCCTCGTGCTTCTTTTCAGGGGTTCATTCCGACGTTACTTTATTTTATGGATGACAATGCACGAGTGTATTGAACAGCGCAGGTGTGAAATCTGTTGGAACGAGAGGATATTCAGCGACGGTACTGGCCTGACCGTTCCCCCGGACTTAAATCCCAACGAGCGTGTACGATATGCGCTGAGGAGACGTAATACAGACTGCATATCTGGTGGAATGGATCGCTCTACCACAAGAACTCCTTACCACCCTTGTGGCAGAGCATGCATTGCTGTCCCCGGTGATCACATACCCTATTAAGAACAATATAGTTATCATTTCTGTTCGTCTCATTGCGTATTTTTCAGCTACCTTCTGTACTTTACTGTAACATTTCGTTTTACGTATGGTCCAAGTTTCATCGAGCTGTGGTACTTAGCAGTGACACATCATACGAAAGTTACTTTCGTCCTTAAGTTCTGCACATCAGTATATTTTTAGGTAACCCAGCTCTTAAAATACTTTATTTTTCCTCTGTTTACTCTGGTATTCATTACTGTCGTGGAAATTTTACGAGATGCACGAATTCATGCTTCAGACGTGTTTCTATTCGTCACCATACTCTCGAACAGAAGTTTGCCTTGCGATGGGATGCTACTCACATTATGTTTAGCTTTACATGTGTTTCCATCTCATCGACAATTTTCTAGAATTATCTGAAATACAGACCCGTTCTATACTTACAGACTTATACCACAGTTTTGTGCCATATTTATATGATAAACAAGTTATTCTGTTTCAGTAATGCGTCGCTTCTTTTCAGGTTACGGTTTATAAATCATAAATATGTCCCTCGTCAAACGAGACATATTCCAATTATTGCCATAAAGAAGAGGGGAAGGACAACGTTTCCGTGCTTTACTACTGTTTAGGTTTATTTCGGGCTGATTGAGACAGTACTTGTTTCGGATTTTGTAATGAGTACTTCCTCCTATAATACACCGAAACGAACTGGCGATTCCCGTGAGTAACAGGATAGTAAAGCGGACAGACTCGGTGCAGGCAGGCACCGGGGAAGGACGCCATCAGCAGCAGCTGGTGCCAGTAAAACCCCACACAACACGGCAGCTATTAGTTCTAAATTAAACACAGGTGTCAGGACTCGAGAACACACACACACACACACACACACACACACACACACAGCTCGCAAGCGCGCACACGCACGCACACTTTATACTCTATATATACTGCAGGATTTGTGTTAGCAATCACCAGACGAAAATCAAACTGAGCTTCGTTCTATAATTAGCCTCAGCGAAAATGACTAAAGAGTTACTAAAGCTTTTCAACGTCCATAGTATCGTACAATAATTTTCCATTACGATCCATGTTTGCACACAGAATAAATGAAGAACGCTTTCATATTTCTCTTTTCTCTCTGCATAATCGTCCGCAGAAGACTGTAATAGATGAAGTATTGTAGTGGTCATGGACTGCTGCTGTGAAACTGGCAGCAAGAGGCAAGTTGGCAAAATTCCCAGAATGGCGCCTGTGATATTTTAGATTTTATCTGGACCCGCATGACATGGTGTTTACTTAATTTTCTCATAACGAGGCGAAGCTCACAGTTTCTAACATAAATGAAACACTTTCTTGCGGTTATATTTAAATTTTCATTCAAGTATCGTCTGAGTCACAAACTAGGGCACTTTAATATGTTTCATTGCTCGCGGTCCTGACTTCTCGAGAGACTGGATTTATCAGGAAATTTGTTTTTACGTTGTTGGAAACTGTAGATTACGATCTCATGTAAGATGCATAAGGACTATGTTAGATCCATATCAGTGACATCATGTAATCAATTTTATTGTTTCCGTAAATATCTAAATACGAAAAGCTCATAGAGCAGTTGAACATCCCCGTTTCGTCCCGAACATTCTTCATCAGTCGACCTCCTTCACTCTCTGTGTGTGTGTGTGTATGTGTGTGTGTGTGTGTGTGTGTGTGTGTGGGTGGGTGGGTGGGTGGGTGGGTGTGTGGGTGTGGGTGGGTGTGTGGGTGTGTTGAACGTACCATAGTTCACGAATTTGTTAGAGGCGGAGCACTGGCTCTGATAAAACAAGAGGAGGGAAGGAAATCGGCCGTATACTTTTCAAGGAAACTTCCTCAAAATTCACCTTCACCTTAATCGGCTAATATGATGGAAAAGAACACTGTTTTCGTGTAGCTTCAATTAAAAAGCAAAGTGTTCATTACTCTGCAGAGAGACCCATGGAAAATCAAATTTGCAGCAGATTAACTGTGTAGTTAGTAAAATGTCTTGCTATGGAGAAAATCTAATGAATAAAGGATACCTTCCGTGAAGCAAGTTCAAATAGTTCAAATGGCTCTGAGCACTATGGGACTTTACATCTGAGGTCATCAGTCTCCTAGAACTTAAAACTACTTAAACTTAACTAACCTAAGGACATCACGCACATCCATGCCCGAGGAACTAGAACCACTCGGCCACAGCGGCCGGCTTGCAACAGACAAAAAGCGTATCCTGATCCTCTGAGATATTGATGTAAAATCGAAGAAATAAAGTGCTCGCAAACAATTAAACTCACATTATATGAGGGTTGACTGAAAAGTCACCTTCATAACTCTTCAACAGTTGGCAGCATTGGTATGCGGCAAGTACTGGCTTGTTCCGAAGCCTCTTTTCTACAGATCCAATTGGCGGAAGGCCTTAGCATTGAACTGTTGTGTTGTTACAGTGTAAAGTATGGAACCCTGCGCAGACGGTCGGTCAATGCCATTTCAGCAACGTGCAGTCATTGAATTCCTGACAGCAGAAGGTGTCACCCCAAAGGAGATTTATCAGAGAATGAAAGCAGTTTATGATGATTGTATTGATGTGAGTACTGTGCGTCGTTGGGCGAGTAAGTTTAAAGATGTTGAGGCGGGAACATCTGACCTGCGTGACAAACAAAGGGTTGGACGTCCTGTGACAGCAACCACCGAGTTTCACAAGCTAAATGTTGCCAGATTGATTGAGGACGGTCGTCGTATCACTCAGAGATAAACTGCAAGCGCAATCGGCATTTTACGAGAACGTGTGGGTCACATTATTGCTTTGCTTGACTATCGGAAAATCTGTGCACGATGGGTACTCCGGATGCTGACTCCTGAATTAAAAGCGCACAGACTTGAAATTTGCCAGGAACTCCTCTCGCGTTACGTGAATAAAGGTGACGCCTTTCTCCATTCAGTCATGGGACATCGTTATGCTTCCGATGAAGACGTTGAGATAACTGTGAGACTGTTGTTGAGGAAACAGTGTCGACTTTTTCCGTGACGGCTTCAGAAAACTTGTTCATCGTTGGCAGAAATGTATCCAATTGGCTGGTGTTTGTGTGGAAAAGTGATTATTGGTAATTAAAGTTCACATTCTAAGGATTATTTGTGCGTTTGATTAACTAAAATATTCCCGTCCTAAACAATTAACGAAGGTGGAGGCATTACTTTTCATTCAACCTCGTACATATAGCTTGTTACTTTCTGTGTTTTACTCCCCTGCTTAAGTAGATGACTTTATAAATATCATTAAGTTTCAAGGATGTAGTCTGTAAGTACACGCAACCATCTTTCGTAGGAGCATTGCATCAGTTTCTAACCCTGCTTCCTGCTACAACTTTATATTGCATGTAGTCTTCGCTTTGATGTATGCTATAGTGCAGGACCATATAATTCAATCTGTATTCACTTTCTTTCCTTCTATATGACGTATTTATACAAAATGCAGAAGAAAAAATGCTTTTTCGTTATGATATTATTTTTCGCCGTGCTCAAATCATCTTCTTTCCTTACATTCTATTCTGCCACGATCTGTGGGAACTGAACAATTTAACTTGGTGCGCTGTGTTATTTTCGGACGTCTCTAGCAGGGGGCGAGGTATGAATAAATAATTTTCAATATTTATGCATTCATTGAGCTTTGCGCACTGAGCTTGAAACATGTACAATCAATTCATTCTCAAAAATAGCTGTGTACCAACTGTTAATGATGTTTAAAAAATGGTTCAAATGGCTCTGAGCACTATGGAACTTAACATCTGAGGTCATCAGTCCCCTATAACTTAGAACTACGTAAACGTAACTAACCTAAGAACATCACACACATCCATGCCCGAGGCAGGATTCGAGCCTGCGAACGTAGCGGTCGCGCAGTTCCAGACTGAAGCGCCTACAACCGCTCGTTCACTGCGGCCGGCTTGTTAACGATGTTTATGTTAATAATTCATATAGTTAAGTAGATGGCATGACTCTTTATTTCGAAAGAAAAAGAAATATTTGTGTTAATAATTAAGGACAGAGGAAAATGCGCGTAAATGGTTACGTGACAAATAACGCAAAAGTGGCTACTTTTACAATACGTATAATTTAAATTTGACATTTTTCCCATTTCTATTTGAAAACTTGGTAAATCTGAAGGCAGTAGATACTAACATTGTTAACTAATAATTATTTATCGTCGAAATAGGATTTTGACGTTTTAGTCAGGGTAGAGGCGTACGTATGATCTTAAAATAACCATTCAATTGTCGGGTAAAGAATAATACCTTGATGTGACCTAAGCCCGAGACATTTTTATCTGCTGAAATCGCATTTCTAGTCTCTTTTGCATGGCAATTTTTTGGAAAACTACATGGTTTGATAACTTTTTTAATGAAGTGCATCAAATAAACTACATATTTTCGCAGTACGCAAGTATAAGCACGAAAACAATCAAATAGCATACCTTAGCTCTACAAACACCTAAATCAGTCGCTCCTGCTCGGTTTGTTTCTGTCAGCCAATAGAGATACGTTAGTCATCAGGCTGTCACCACAGGCTTCATTTAACAAAATAGCCCAAATAATAATAAGTAATTATTCAAATAAAGGTTGTAATTGATCTGTAGTACCGCCAGAAATACTTTGGCGTGACGACATGTGTCCTGTGCTGTGACTGGCTGCCAGAAGCAAACAAAGCAGACGTCGTACAGATTTGAGTGTTTGAGCAGATAAAGTCCCCTAACCGCTGATTTTCGTATTCATACTTACGTGAGTGGTCAGCGCGGATGATTGTCATGCTGAGGACCCAGGTTCGATTCCCGGTACTGCCAAGAAATTTTCCTTGTGGGGGGTCTGGAACGGGATGCACCCAGCCTCGTGTCGCCAATCGAGGACCTGCTTGACTGAGTAGTTGCTTCAGGTCATGAAGATTGATAACGGCCGAAAAAGAGGTGTGCTGACTCCATGATTCCTCCCCCCCCCCCCAGCCATTCCACCCTAGCCCTTCATTCCGCATCCAAAATGACTCCATTTGCGGACCATGACATGGCGGTCGGTCGGTACCAATGGGTATCAAGGCTTGTAGATGGAGTTTGCGTTTAAGTATCACGGTAATATGTAGCTTAATTCAAGCCCCGCATTAAATCGCTGCAAAACGCACGGTTCTTGGTAAAATCTGTTGTGTAAATGTATCATGAAATCGGACGTCGGTGAATATAACAGTTAACTCTAGTCCACGTTAAAAAGGTTTGATAATGCTTTCACAATTATGGAAACAGTATTTTTAATGATGAAACTTGCAAACTGGCTAAGGTGAAGAAAACAGTTAAACGTAATGGGTTGCATCTAATATGAAAAGTGTGATATATCATTAACTAATTGTGGAAAAGAACTAGATTGTTCATTTGAATGCACTTTCGGAGGTTTACGTAGCTTAACGGATGTGTAAATATCTAATTATTATTCATCTTTAACCTATGTGCATGCTAGAGCCAACGTCGTCATCGAAATTGATTTCCCGTCACTTTCTTTAACCTTAATCATCATCAGCTGGGCTATCAGACACATTCAGTTTTTGGAGACTGTGACTGAGAAGGAGGTATTTAAACGTAAAGATGAATTAAATCCGAACCGTAGACGCAGGAAGTTTGACGTCTTAATTCCAGTACGCTAAAAACGAGACAATATCTACGCTATATTTCGCTCTCTGCGTCACGTGAAGCACTACCAGCTGTATGTTTCTCGTCTATTCTCACCTTATTCCTATTCATAAAAGACGTAGTACAGTACCGCTGCATAGGAGCTCTGCAAGTTTAAGACACGGCTCTGCCGTAAATATCCAGAGGCACCGAGGAATATTTGTGGCATTACACTTTTGTGAAGTTTAGTTCCCGGCAGTTTCTTCACAGAAACCAACTGCGACATTAAAATTAATGCGGCGCGCGAGACACAAGTACGGATGTCCAAACCGATTCCGAACTAAGAGAAACTACAGGAACTATTGGGGTTCAATGTATTTCATGTTCACATTTCAGTAACTTAAAATATTTGTGAGGACATTTACTGTTACTCAGTGTCTCAAGAGGTGCCCTACCGACTTTTGAAGTTGCACGAGACTAATGCCTTATAGAAGTAGCTAGTAGAGATACTATTCCTATGGTATCGGAACTCTACTCAACTGTCATCAATGTATCCGATTTTTTCCCGTTTTAAATAGTTTTCTCTTTAATGTCTTCATCTACACCTTCATCTACATCCCATACCTTCACTTAAATTTTACGTATCACTACAAAGCACCTGGTAGAAACAACTGTTAACTTTACAGTACGTTAAAATTTCGAACCAATACATACCTTGATAAAGCAGTGGAAGAACAGCACAGTACCAGCTGTTCAAAGTCTGAATTTATTTTCAGAACCTTTCTTGATTTACTGAATCCACATTTTCGCGATGCGTTGGACGGATTTCGTTAACTATTTGAAAGCAGATATTCTAGTATTTATTTTAGACTGTGCCATCAGCCAAAATGCCTGTTACTCCCAAGTATGACATAAATCTGTCAAGTTGTATTTCATTTAATGTATAGGGGAAAAACTACTATAGTTTTACATTTTGGGAGGTGTACATCAGAACGTTTCCGTGTACTAAGAGCTAGTTGCCAGTCTAATCACTAGATCGTCATTTGTCTAGGTCTGACGAAATCCAATTTTTTTTTTTTTTTTCTTTTTGATTACGCTCTCAAAGGTAATCGCTGATTCTAAAGAAAATCTGAGATTGGAAATAATACTAGCCACTAAGTCACTGATCTACCTCATGACGTAAACAATAATGGATCCGTCATACTTTGCTGGAGAACACTGAAAGTCAATTATGTGTCAGGACGTTATTCTGTCTGCCAAATAGGCGTCTGTCTATTCGCACACCACGCGAGAAATCTCATTTCAAATTTTTTTACCTAGGTTCTTTTCCAATGTGTTTCAGACAGCACCATCTCGATTGATTGATTTTGTTCACTAGTAACCGTGAGTATGACAGTACAAGAAAACTTCTGCTTCTAGATTGTCCATCGTCGGCACTGCGTATAACTCTCAGCAAATCACTCGAATTTGTAAAAGCAACTTCAAGCGTATCTGATGCCACACACAGCCTAAGAGTGAGAGTCTGAAGTTAAAAAACTGCAGACGGCTCCACCCATTTTCAGTCATAATTTAGAAGAATCTAGCTGCTACACAATTTTTATTCATTTATTTAGTTATTGAACCTGATCAGATTAAGGTCTTCAGAAACTCTCCTACATCAAGCCATGGTTTCACACGTACAGTACTCTTTTCCTACATCATAGTTACGTAAGAGATATTTATAATTTTAATAGAGCACATTGTAACAACATAGAATCAATATTATTAAAAATGGTTTGATTGTATGTAGAGAGAATGTGAATAAATAGCAATGCGTAAGAACTAATGAATTTAATACGAGCAGTACTACTTCTAATGCTTCTACTGATAATTCTAGAATAATAGTCATAATAATAGTGATATTGTTATGTAAAAACTATACTTGTGAGTGTACAAACGCTATTTCTGACATACGCAGTTCTGAGGGAAAAAATCGGGTAGAGTGCACCACCTAAGAGCATTGGGAAATGAGGAAAATGAAGTAATGTAATGAAAAACTGAAGCAAATGTAATAAAAATAAGTGGAAGCATATGTTATTTGTGTTTTTCACTGAACCACTGTTAGTTCTATTAGCATTTTATATGGCCATTAGCAGCGTTTACTCCCACGGAGCCGTCGTTCATTAAAGAAGGACGCTTTAGCTCCTTCCAACGTTTCGAAAGGAAAAAGATGCCTTTTGAACAGGCACTGTTCTCAGATTAATTGCACGCGATTGCACTTGAGACATGCACTCGGGCGGCGCGTTTTTGCCGGAGAACGGCAGATAGCAATTACCCCGGTGCTTCCCTGGGCGCGCTTTCCGCCGGACTTAACGGCGCTGCGGCGGCCGGTGCCGTCCCTGAAAGGAGCCGCAATTCAGCGCCAGCGGTGCTCAGTCGGCTGCGGTGCCGGCCAACTCCTTTGTCTGCGCCCTTTCGCGTTTCTGTTGCAGTTTTCCACTCACACAAAGGGCACCCGCACTAACTTCATTACCCTCATTCTAACAATTCCTCGGCTATAAAACTGACCGCACCAAAACGGAGGTTTTCTGCTTCTCTTTTGCTGGCGCTAATCCTTGTTCACTGGTAGTCGTTGTCCCTGTTGGCACCGTAACGTCCCTTATTCCGGGAGAGGAATGGTGGGAGCCTTATTCGCTATGTCTGCAAATAGACCAAGCGCAGGTATGAAGATATTCACACAGTTAGTACCGGTCGGTTTTAATGAAAGTGTAGCAACTCACGAGGTCCAGTTTGAGCAGTAATTATCGTATGGCTCCGAAACTTGGTGGATATCCTAATGAATTAATGCGGAATATATTTATGCTGAAAAAAAAATTAATTCCAGTTTTGGCCAGCAGGTTCAAATCATGAGCTGTGAGTGCAAGAAAGACTTATAGAAACATATGGATATGGTGTCTGTTCTTTCGGACATGACCTGCAGCCGTCTAGAACGAAATCAGAATTATGTTAATACCGTCAGCTGCTCACGGGCGTTGATATGGATCAACGGGGACAGGTGAAAATGTGTGCCCCGACCGGGACTCGAACCCGGGATCTCCTGCTTAACTGTCAGACGCTGTATCCCTTTTTTTTTTTTTTTTGTTCGTTGTTGATCGTTGTGTTTGGTCGTTGCGGACGTCACATGACATACGTTCAAGTTCGTTTGTTGATCCTTTCACTCAGTTTTTTATTACAGAGGCCAACCGGCTCTCTGACTGTGGTGTGTGTACTGTAAGACCTTCAGTACACACACCATCAGATTATTTGACTTGTCGCTCTAAGAAAATAGGCGAGTGTCAGCAATATGTCTCGTGGTCTTATCGTGGCGTGTTTATCCTCTGCCGTTAGGTCAGACGATAGAAATGCCACTTGCACGCTTAGAGTAGCAGATTGATGGTGACCAACTTCAAACTCAACTTGATTAATTTTCACACACATTTATTAAAATAATAACAAGAATAAAAATTACTTAACTAGTTCTGGATGCTATTTACAATTGACAATCTGAAGTTCCTTTGGTACTGGTACGTTAATCTTATTCTCACATATATCTCTGATACTTGACAAAGTGTCTATACATTTCTCTTCTGGCTATGTACAGGAATATGGTAATCTTATTAGGCGCAGACGCAAACTTGACTATAGACTGGTACAGACTGGTGCAGACAAATGCAGACTGACTAATGGGAGGTCTGTACACTCGTTATAATACATTGCGCGTTCATGTATCACTGCGCGAGTGTGATCCGCGAGGAGAAAAGGTTCTACGTTAGCAGCAATCTCATTGGCTGCGTTACAGATTAATATGCGGATTGGGGGAAGCAGAATTTGGTCAGTCTCTATGGCAGCGCCATCTCGTAGTGCGGAGACGGACGAGCGCTGCGCCTGTGCTGTTGTGCTAAGCGGGGCGCGCTCTAGTGGGAAAGTTGTGTACGCGCTGACTACGCGGAACTATGTACACAACACTGACCGAACACGCTGAGCTACCGTGCCGGCTGTGCAACCGAGGGCACAGATGATAGTGCGACTGCAGGGACTATACCGTGCACGCCTCCCGCGAGACTCACATTCTCACCTTGTATGTCCACACACTACATTCGTAGTATCCCACCCCAACACATTCATTACTCGTGGAAGACATTCTTCCAAGTCCCGTAAGAGTTCGGGGAATATGTGTGCATCCGCACAGAATGAGAAGGTCATGGCCTGTATCGCCAGAAATATATACAGGGTTATTACAAATGATGGAAGCGATTTCACAGTTCTACAATAACTTTATTATTTGAGATATTTTCACATGACTTTGCACACACATACAAAAACTCAAAAGGTTTTTTTTAGGCATTCACAAATGTTCGATATGTGCCCCTTCAGTGATTCGGCAGACATCAAGCCGATAATCAAGTTCCTCCCACACTCGGCGCAGCATGTCCCCATCAATGAGTTCGAAAGCATCGTTGATGTGAGCTCGCAGTTCTGGCACGTTTCTTGGTAGAGGAGGTTTAAACACTGAATCTTTCACATAACCCCACAGAAAGAAATCGCATGGGGTTAAGTTGGGAGAGCGTGGAGGCCATGACATGAATTGCTGATCATGATCTCGACCACGACCGATCCATCGGTTTTCCAATCTCCTGTTTAAGAAATGGTAGATATCGAAATAGACGACAGAGGGATAGAGAAACAATTAAAATCGCTCAAAAGAGGAAAGGTCGCTGGACCTGATGGGATACCAGTTCTATTTTACACAGAGTACGCGAAGGAACTTGCCCCCCTTCTTGCAGCGGTGTACCGTAGGTCTCTAGAAGAGCGCAGCGTTCCAAATGATTGGAAAAGGGCACAGGTCATCCCCGTTTTCATGAAGGGACGTCGAACAGATGTGCATAACTATAGACCTATATCTCTAACGTCGATCAGTTGTAGAATTTTGGAATACGTATTATGTTCGAGTATAATGACTTTCCTGGAGACTAGAAATCTACTCTGTAGGAATCAGCATGGGTTTCGAAAAAGACGGTCGTGTGAAACCCAGCTCGCGCTATTCGTCCACGAGACCGAGAGGGCCATAGACACGGGTTCACAGGTAGATGCCGCGTTTCTTGACTTCCGCAAGTCGTTCGATACAGTTCCCCACAGTCGTTTAATGAACAAAGTAAGAGCATACGGACTATCAGACCAATTGTGTGATTGGATTGAGGAGTTCCTAGATAACAGAACTCAGCATGTCATTCTCAATGGAGAGAAGTCTTCCGAAGTAAGAGTGATTACAGGTGTGCCACAGGGGAGTGTCATGGGACCGTTGCTGTTCACAATATACATAAATGACCTGGTGGATGACATCGGAAGTGGCTTTTTGCAGATGATGCTGTAGTGTATCGAGAGGTTGTAACAATGGAAAATTGTACTGAAATGCAGGAGGATCTGCAACGAATTGACGCATGGTGCAGGGAATGGCAATTGAATCTCAATGTAGATAAGTGTAATGTGCTGCGAATACATAGAAAGATAGATCCCTTATCATTTAGCTACAAAATAGCAGGTCAGCAACTGGAAGCAGTTAACTCCATAAATTATCTGGGAGTACGCATTAGGAGTGATTTAAAATGGAATGATCATATAAAGTTGATCGTCGGGAAAGCAGATGCCAAAATGAGATTCACTGGAAGAATCCTAAGGAAATGCAATCCGAAAACAAAGGAAGTAGGTTACAGTACGCTTGTTCGCCCACTGCTTGAATACTGCTCAGCGGTGTGGGATCCGTACCAGATAGGGTTGATAGAAGAGATAGAGAAGATCCAACGGAGAGCAGCGCGCTTCGTTACAGGATCATTTAGTAATCGCGAAAGCGTTACGGAGATGATAGATAAACTCCAGTGGAAGACTCTGCAGGAGAGACGCTCAGTAGCTCGGTACGGGCTTTTGTTAAAGTTTCGAGAACATACCTTCACCGAAGAGTCCAGCAGTATATTGCTCTCTCCTACGTATATCTCACGAAGAGACCATGAGCATAAAATCAGAGAGATTAGAGCCCACACAGAAGCATACAGACAATCCTGCTTTCCACGAACAATACGAGACTGGAATAGAAGGGAGAACCGATAGAGGTACTCAGGGTACCCTCCGCCACACACCGTCAGGTGGCTTGCGGAGTGTGGATGTAGATGTAGATGTAGATGATGGAAGTGCGGTGGAGCACCATCCTGTTGAAAGATGAAGTCGGCGCTGTCGGTCTCCAGTTGTGGCATGAGCCAATTTTCCAGCATCCCCTGATACACGTGTCCTGTGACGTTTTTTTCGCAGAAGAAAAAAGGGCAGTGAACTTTAAACCGTGAGATTGCACAAAACACTTAACTTTTGGTGAATTGCGAATTTGCTGCACGAATGCGTGAGGATTCTCTACCGCCCAGATTCGCACATTGTGTCTGTTCACTTCACCATTAAGAAAAAATGTTGCTTCATCACTGAAAACACCTGAACGCATCCTCTTCCATGAGCTGTTGCAACCGCGCCGAAAATTCAAAGCGTTTGACTTTGTCATCGGGTGTCAGGGCTTGTAGCGATTGTAAACGGTAAGGCTTCTGCTTTAGCCTTTTCCGTAAAATTTTCCAAACCGTCGGCTGTGGTACGTTTAGCTCCCTGCTTGCTTTATTCGTCGACTTCCGCGGGCTACGCGTGAAACTAGCCTGCACGCGTTCAACCGTTTCTTCGCTCACTGCAGGCCGACCCGTTGATTTCCCCTTACAGAGGCATCCAGAAGCTTTAAACTGCGCATACCATCGCCGAATGGAGTTATCAGTTGGTGGATCTTTGTTGAACTTCGTCCTGAAGTGTCGTTGCACTGTTATGACTGACTGATGTGAGTGCATTTCAAGCACGACATACGCTTTCTCGGCTCCTGTCACCATTTTGTCTCACTGCGCTCTCGAGCACTCTGGCGGCAGAAACCTGAAGTGCGGCTTCAGCCGAACAAAACTTCATGAGTTTTTCTACGTATCTGTAGTGTGTCGTGACCATATGTCAATGAATGGAGCTACAGTGAATTTATGAAATCGCTTCAATCATTTGTAATAGCCCTGTACTTACATGGATATGGTGTCTGTTTTTTTCGGACATGTCCTAAATTGTGCTCAGACCAATTTAAAGCAGTATCTTCAAATCAGGGTCTGTAACATGAACAGCAGACGAAGATTTGGCTACTGAATCCATAACGCAAATTCCCAGGTGCAGTCTAAGAGACCGCTAGCACCAAAGAAGTACTAATAGGTCTAGGTTCACGTCACATTTAAGTGGCTACTGACAAAGTAAATCACTGCAGCTTCGGAAAAGAACAACTAAATAACACTGTAATCTCCTATCCGACCCCTATGCATTGGCAATAGAGTAACAACAAACGCTAGCGCTCTGTGAGGCCGCTCCTGGGACGTTAATGGTAAATGTGTAATTCCACTACATAGCCTGAGACCTAATATTTGATGTCCTACTGTTATGTAAGTTCCGTAAAAAAGACAAAATTGGGTAAAAAGGCGTCCGACAAGTAATAGGCTCTAAGAGACTAGGAAGTATCTTTCATTCTGCAGCGGACTGTTTTCTACTGTGAACATCCCTGGCAGATTCAAGCTGTTTCAAACTGGGACTACAATCCGGACTTTTATTTTATTACGTCCTATACGAAGCTCAGTTTTAATTTGTTTTGCAAATTTCACAACACTGTATTTCCTACAGGAGAGTAAAAAATTCATTCTAGAATCATCCACTAGATCGTGACTAAATCGCTTCGCCGCAGTATCACATCTTTGACTAGAGCTAGTCGAGCGAGGTATGCAGGAGAGCTTCTGTGAATTTTTTTGAAGTGAGAGAGCAGAAGTGAGGCTATGAGTAAGGTTGTGAATAATATCTGGACAGCTCAGTCGGTTAGAGTTTCGATCGCGTAGGCCACAATTCGGGTTCTAGCTCCACTCCAGATCACAATTATAATCTATCAGGAAGTTTCGGTAATAACTTTTCTTTTTTATGACCGAGGTAACGAAGTAGCTATAGGAAATGAATAGAATAATATGAACAAACATATAAAGATTTGGGACTTAATCTGACATCCAAAAAACTTAAATATTCCTAGGAGTCAATAATTTCGTGCTCGAGCCCATCAAATCAGTTTTGGATGTTTCCAGATTAGTGGGTAGCATATTATCGTTTGAAAAAGAAAAAGAAAAGAAAAAAACTATAAAGCTTCCAGTATCAAAGCATGCATGAGCCTGTAATGCTCACATACATTTTAGTACTGATCAACTTCACCGCGATGTTTCTACCTACGTCTTTCATATTAGTTGCCAAAAAGTCAATTTAAAAAGTTAAAATTCCCATTGAAACAGAGAAAGTAACTCCAGCAAGAGCTTACAGATGCACTTACTTGGTTGCATTTGCTCAAAGACCTACAACAAAACACAGGTAGCACAAAAACATCACCAGCCAAATCACCGAAAAAGACAGAAAGTGGCACACAGACAGCACCTACATCGCTGCAAAAGAAGAAACGCCGAGACTATACTTCCAACAACAAACAAGAAGCTCGAAAACTACTTCAGCATCGGATGCGTGCCACTTGACCATCGGATGCATGGCACTCTTCGGCTACGGACTTTCAAGCAGTTGATGCAGCAGCCCCCATTGCCAAATGCCAAATGAGGTGCTCCCCCCCCCCCCCCCCCCCTCCGCCGCCCCGTCATCCAACAACCAGCGGACCACTAGGCAATAAATCTCACCATGATATTTTCACATAGCATCCCCTCCTATTACTCGTCTACGGAGATGTTGAGAGTACGCCATACCACGTAGGATCCACCTACCATCAGGCTTAGAGGTCGACGGTCGGTAGCTTCTTGTTTCACATGATCAACATGTTCTGAAGATAAGGCATCCAACGCACTGAAGCACTGCTACTGTGTCTTTCTCCACCATTAATCAGTTGTTATATTTCACTCCTAAGGTGCTACTAAATTGGAAGTGGTCGATAATGTACACTTTATTGACTAATATCCTGAAACTTGAAACTTCCTGGCAGATTAAAACTGCCCCAGACTGTGGCTAAGCCATGTCTCCATAATTTCCTTTCTTCCAGGAGTGCTAGTTCTGCAAAGTTTGCAATAGAGCTTCTGTGAAGTTTGGAAGGTAGGAGACGAGATACTGGCAGAATTTAAGCTGTGCTTGGGTAGCTCAGTCGGTAGAGCACCTGCCCGTGAAAAGCAAACGTCCCGAATTCGAGTCTGTTTCGGGCATAGAGTTTTAATCTCCCAGGAAGTTTCATATCAGCGCACACTCCGCTGCAGAGTGAAAATTTCTTTCTGGACTAATATCCTATCTGGATACACCTAGTAGAATGTCTGACAGTAATTCATCAGGACGGGTGCTAAGCAAAATGAAATGAATACTGTACAGTAGAGTGATCATTTCGAATCTAGAGACAAGCAAACTAATGTGTGGATCATGTAAAAGGCATTATTTACCTCACCGCTGCTTTATCTACACCAGAGCCTGACCTTTAGTTTAATGAGTGTGTCGCTCTATAATTAGGAACTGGTTCACAATTCTGCGCGGATTTAAGATCCCAACTAGCTGCAGAGAACCTGATAAACCTTGCAATGACGAGTGCGAAATGCAGCAGAAATACCAGTAAGTGTAAGAAGTTGTCAGGGAAATGCTTGTTGAATACCACACACTATTCCACTAAATCACCGTATTAGTCGCAGACCAGCAGAATGAATACAGGAATCTTTCATGGTGCCATACTGATGCTGCAATGCGCAGTGGAAGTCAAATGACTATCTGAGGAGATATTTCCCAGACCATAACAAGTCACTGCAACTGTCAGCGTCCATCACTACGGAGCGCTTTACATGAGGTGTGACTGGGATTACGGGCAGTCGATAATAAAGTTTTCAGCTACCTTCTTCTACAAGGAAGTTGGATTCAGTATATCCTGCGGCACGTGACACTTAAACTGGGCACGACAAAGTTAACTTCAGGATGTCGCAGCATGTAACCAGTAAGATTCAGGCATGGCTTCCTGGTACGTCTTCCTGTCATTCTACGATCCCTTCTTTCGCAACGTAACTATAGACGTCGATTCTGTAATACTCTGTCTAATCGTTTAGAACTAGATAAGGGTTTCACTAAAGATAGAGAGTTAAGTATGACTGACAGTGTTACCTGTTGCTACAGTTTTTACCACTTCAAGAAGAAAATATACTATTAAGATCTCTTTACGTGTAGACGAACTATCAATTTTTAGTTTGTTTTCCAGAACTGCAGCAAACATTCGTCGATTAGACTCAACGATTAAGAGGCTATATTTGCGGACATTAAAAACCGTTTTCAGTTGTTCGAAAAAATGGCTCTGAGCACTATGGGACTTAACATATGAGGTCATCAGTCCCCTAGAACTTAGAACTAATTAAACCTAACTAACCTAAGGATATCACACACATCAACGCCCGAGGCAGGATTCGAACCTGCGACCGTAGCAGTCGCGCGGTTCCAGACTGAAGCGCCTAGAACCGCTCGGCCACACCGGCCGGCTCAGTTTTTCGACAGAAATATGCGTGTGTGTTCTCGTCAACCGTCATCATCGTGTTTTTATTCTTCCAAACCTATTAATGGGGAATATATTTTTACGTTGTAAGTACTCGATGAGGTGTCTGCGCTTCATTTTTGATGAGAGACTTACGTACTTGCCGCATCCGGAATATCCCCACAGCGGTCAATACTTTAATATGCACTGCGCATACGAAACACACCGAGTTCGTTTATGTACACTGACGTTGACGAGCTGCCATATCACATGTGGTCAGAACTTCTCATGACGTCACATGCATAAAAAAAATATTCAGGACATACGGCAACTGGTTATCATACCGTTTCTCTTTCAAATTTGGCGCGAGTTTCCAATAATCAAAGGAACGTAGTGCTTTGGGGTTCGTACAAAAGTGCTATGTTCTAGAAATGGGTGCGGCGAATATCAATATTTTGCACAAAACCCCCACCTTCTCCTTTTGTAGGGCCTTGATTTGTCATGTAGCTGTGAATTTTAGCACTGAATACACTCCAAATAAAATACTTACATACTCGTATTTTTAATTTTTAGATGAGCACAACGACTTTGCTAACATATCTAACTGCTAAGGTCATCAGTCTCTAAGCTTATACACTACTTAACCTAAATCATCCTAAGGCCAAACGCACACACCAATGCCCGAGGGAGGACTCGAACCTCCGCCGGAACCAGCTGCACTATGGATATATCAGCCTTCTTAATGTTTCCTTAGAAATTTGAACGTTTGCACCTTAGCAGGCGAGACATATGGAAATTTAGAAACAAGGTAAATACCAAAATATTGTAGGAGAATTGTTACAACTTTAGCAAAAAAATACTTATTTTCAGCACAGTTATATAATCCAACGATACGTGAAACAAAACAACCACAGAATGCAAATAATTTATTCTCTATGGACTTAGTTTTTCCATATAATGAATATACTAATGTGCATTATTCGGCTTCTGTGGTGCGTCACTTGTATCGTCACCAGCAAAACCTTTAAATCCCACTCCCTAATCTCGCAAAATATTGTTTACGATATTTATGTTCCGTGAGGACACATTCACTAAAGTAACAGCAGTCTCGTTTTATACAATGGAGGTTGAAAGCTGAAGCAAATGTAAACTGGGAGTTTTTCAAAGCATGCAGCGCTTTAAAATGTTCAAAAGTGTGGGAACTCCTAAGGGACCAAACTGCTGAGGTCATCGGTCACTAGACTTACACACTACTTAAACTAACTTATGCTAACAACACACACACACACACACACACACACACACACACACACACACACCCATGCCCGAGAGAGGATTCGAACCTCCGGGAGGAGGGGCCACACAATGTCTGATATGGCGCTTCAAACCGCGTGGCTACTCCGCGTGGCATGCAGTGCTTCCTTAACCTATTAAAGAGACTAGTGATTGTAGTCTAGATGGCTCCGGGGCACAGTAAACAAGCAAGGAAAATAAATAAATGTAAGCTGATAAAACACAAACTGTTGCTCTTCGCAATATTTTGTTCTAAATGTGTCGATAACATCAGGAACGACAAATAACAGGGACCGGAGGCATTTCAAAATTATTTCACATCCCAATCTCAGAGTTACAGTCGTTGTAAACCTACAAGCAAAAGTTCCAGTAGATAATGTAAGTAATATGGTACGTCACATGTAACGAAATGTGTTTTGTATTCCGACAAGACGGCAGTATGAAATGCTAAGTGGGTACGTGTCCTCTGTTTTAACTTACGAAGAGACGAGTGTGACACGTATTTTACAAATTTTGTGCATTTTCTCTGGGCTCGAGACTGCGATGTTAGTGCGGTTCGTGATGGACAGTCTATCAATTATTTTGATTACCGATCAGCCAGCCACTTGTATGTTCCTATTTACTCTGTGTTTTTTTTTTTCTTTTGATAAGCTTCAAGAATTGAAACAGTGCAAGTTTTATTGGTTTGCTCAAAGAGATCCTATTTAAAGGTTTATCACTGGATAACTTTTACGTCTTATCATTTTCAACCTCAGTTCCATTGTATGTGTTTTATCGTGAGCGCTGCAGGCTGTAAGGTCATCACTTCATCATCAACAAAGACGTTGACTCCGTCCACTCAGCACTTATATGGTAGAGTGCTGTAGACAGATGTAAGTTAAATCATTTCAGATACATGCGTGCTTGGACGATAAATTGTTCCTCTTCAACAAATCTATAAGATCACAGCGAAGAATATTAGATTCTCATACGTTAAACGTTTCAGAATTCTCAAACTGCTAATGTTCCTCTCCCTTCATCTGAACCTGAAACCAATGAAATGCATCAAAAGAATTTGTGAGTTGATGAAGTCTCCATTTATTCCTTCTTTGACTTGAAATGATGCTGATTTAAGCTGCTGCCAGGAAGAAGCTTTTGTGTCGAGGAATTTAAAATGTATTTCCTTTAAGTTATAACTTAATGTCCAGCAGGGAATATAAAATCGCCGCGCCTGTAGAGATATCGTGCGATATGCGTAATATATCGCGCGATATGCGTAATATTGCGACGAGCAATGGTGCCGGCAGTATGGCTTAGTGTTCATCGTCTCCGGCGGGCGTATTGCTGATTGCCAGTTCAAACCCAACCAACAGCAATTATGTATTACTAGGTTCTAGTAATTTCCGGAAGGATGCTCAAATATCTCCTGATTGAAATGGTTGTATACTTTGGAATTTTTGATGTTTCTATAAATATCAGCATTCTGGAATATTCGATGTTTATACAAATCGCTGCTCTCTCCATCCAGGAGATCAGTTCTCTTCTGGCTGTACGCTGGTGTCAGTAACAAACGTGCGTTCAGTTGTAAGTGTTGTGCTTTATGGACTACCCTGCTTTAGTATTTGAACTTGTCTGTGGTGTCGACGTGTCATTATATTATGTCCTAAAAGCGAAGTGATTTAATTTCAGGACGCCGCCATACAGTTCACACAAACCATCATATTTGATGCATGGCATTCTCTCGTTGCTGTTGTTCCTTCAAAGTGTCTTGGTGTTCACCTGTCAAAATATCGGCGGTTGTCGGAAACTCACCAGGCTGCATTCCCGTACGTCGTTTGAGCGTATCGTTTATTTTCCGACGAGGTTCAAAAGCTAATCAGTAAAACTGTTGTCTCCAACAACTTTGAACAGTGGACGTTACATTTCAGATGTGTTACGACCCGTGGCTCTACCCTTCATTCGATCCCTGCGAATCCCTACATTTCAGCAGGATAATCCACGACCACATGTTTCAGGTCCTGTACGGGCCTTTCTGGATACAGAAAATGTTCGACTGCTGCCTGGCCAGCACATTTTCCAGATCTCTCACCAATTGAAAACGTCTGGTCAATGGTGGCAGAGCAACTGGCTCGTCACAATACGTCAGTCACTACTCCTGATGAACTGTGGTATCGTGTTGAAGCTGCATGGGCAGCTGTACCTTTACACGCCATCCGTTTGACTCAATGCCCAGGCGTATCAAGGCCGTTATTACGGCCAAAGGTGGTTGTTCTGGGTACTGATTTCCCAGGATCTATGCACCCAAACTGCGTGTTCTAGTATAATATATTTGTCCAATGAATACCCGTTATCATCTGCATTTCTTCTTGGTGTAGCAATTTTAATGGCCAGTAGTGTATTAGATTCCTCAGATGTATCTGATAGGTCAATTTCAGAAAAATGCTTACCACCAGCGAGCTTGGAAAGTAGGTGTTCTATCCACGGGATGGGGCGACAGTCATTAATATATCGCTTAACATTATGGAACTCTTCAGTTTCTCCACTATAAGTATGGGTATTCCCCAATCACAATAGGCTATAGGAAAAATGACATTAAAGTCATTGAATCTATCAAACTGTGCTTTTAGCTAATCTTGCATAAAAACAGTAATGGCCCCACTATGAAATTTGTTTTTGGCTACGATTCTTAATCATGTCTCGAATACCGGGGCATATTCTTCAGACAAATCACCTAGACAGAAAATGCGAGTTGAAAACGTACGTTACATGTTATTAGGGCAGGCAAAATAATATCTTTCAAATGCTGCACTAAACCTCAGGTTGACACAGACACATGACATTGTTTTCAACAGAATTACTAGGTCTCTGTAAATAACGGCTCGAAAGTTCCTCGACGGTAGGTTTACGCTCCTTGGCCACGAAGCCATTTGAGAACCGCTGTGCGAACGTCTAAAAGTTGGAAAATCTCTCTTCCCCCAGATGATCTTCCAGCTTGCCGACTGCCTGGACATTTTCGTCTGTAGTCGATGTCGATAGTCTACCTTCCGGATCAGCATCACCCTCGTCTGGGTCAAACTGTTCTCACAATTCCACTGCGTCTGCTCTATACATAGCCACAATTTGGTGGTTTATCGGTTCGCACTTTAGACGTTTTTTCCACAAGATACGTACTGCCCTGCGTACTTCAACTCTGGAGTACGTTTCGAGTTGCCACTTCATTTCACTAGCATACTGTGGTGCACCTGTCACACGTACAGCTGAAGTGCCACTCTTATTGCGTAACGGTCTTATAATGAGAAGACATATTAAGTTACTTTCTGAAGTCCGTACGTAGAATACTTGGTTATATCAAATTTACTGCAGCTGAGATTTTGGCCATAAAGTTTTCAAAGTAATCTAATCTGCGCTGAAGTCATTTTCTTTAGATACCAGAGATGTTTATTGGTACAAATACATTTATTCGTTCATAAAGGTAACATACGCGCCTCTATTGGCTTCTGACTGCCTCTGTTTGCTAACAAGAAGTTGTATTAAACATCTACGAGTCTTGTCAGAATATGAGCAGTATTGAGTCGTCATAGAGCTTATATCGATTCATTCCAGATCCTGAGCTTAAGCATGTGCTCTATACTTGCAGTGTCAAGCTTTAGCTGCATACTAAGAGTTTTCACAACTGTTACACATAGTGTGGCAGAAAGAATAAGGTACTTTGGTAAGAGCTTGAGAACAATTTGAGAATGACGAAAGGGAAGGAAACGCTAATGAACCCTTGTCCTCTGGTAGAAACGATATCGCCGAATTGTGTGTCGCGACATCGTGCTATAGGATGCGGCTGCGTATTGGCTGACTTGTTTGTCGGTTCTGCGCCGATCGCTGAAGGCACTTTGTCCGCTGCGAAAAACAACGTTGTTCTCGATCTAACTATCCAGGCGGGGAATTGTGCGAACGACGCTACCTAGGCGTACACGAAAACTTCCACTTCTTGTCGGATCTGCCTGTCTGTAATCTACGCTAGTGCAAACGCATGTGCGATTCGGAGTACGACTTCACATGAAGAGTCCTGTTGCTTACGGCTTCTTCACAGATTACTTTTTCTGGGATGTGCTTTGACACGACACTACATATCAAAGAATCCGAATATGAAATCTGACAGAATCAGTATATGAAAGCGGTTTAGTGCTTTCTATTAACAAAGCGAAATGAATTGCATACGGCTTTTTATACTCTAATTAGTGTGTAACTTAGGTGCAGTGATAGTGGTTGGACTACGTAAATGGAAACTCAACCTGCCATACATTTTCTCGGTAGCAAAACATGTATAGTCTCCAGAACGGGTTAATTCACATAACACACGAAATACGCTGATGAGCCAAAACATTATGTGCAGTGCCCTCCTCAAAACTGAGTGCCACCTCTGAGGGCATATGACGCTCAAAGGAAAGTATATAAGTGGAATATAGGCGAATGAGGAATCATTCTAGCGAGATACAAGCCACAAATGGAAAAATATACTGACATAAACGACACTGACAAAGGACAGATTGTCAAGACCTGGCGTCTGAGAACGAGAATCTCTTAAACGACGAAGTTGGTCAGCTTTTGGCATGCTAATCCCGTAAATGGTTCAAAGTCGGTGAAACCATGAGTAGGCGGCGTGGTGTTGAAGGTCCACACATCACCACAGAATGTGGATGTCGGACGCTTGCTGCTTTGTAAATCAGGATAGGCGGCGATGTGTGGTAGACCTGACGACAGAGAGCAGTGATGGTGCGGGCAAAAGTGTTTCGGAGCACGCCGTCCAGCGGACATTGCTGACCACGAAGATTCGCAGCATACGAACCATACGTGTTCTCATGTTGACCCAATGACATTCAGTTAAGACTGCAGTGGACACTGGATCATCGAGGTTGGCAGCAGAACAGTAAAACATGTCGCCCGGTCAGATGGATCACTTAGTCGATTTTCATATCCGGATACGCCATTATCCAGGCGAAAGATTCTTTGCTCCACGGACGCAGGCGGTTGGGGGCAGTATACTATTACATGGGAGATGTACAGTGGTGCTCAAAAGTATCCGAACGACCTGAACTGCATTTCGCCTGATTCGCATGCAACACACATAACGCAGCTGTCTAGCAGGTCCTCCAATCGCTCCTTGGTACAGTCGTTTGACTATTGAAAATGGCTCCAACAAGTCACCCATAGAAAACTCGACTCTGTTTCGCAATAACTGAAAATGTAAAGTAATACCACGATACTATAAATATCAGGGAACACCTTATCACAGATATGACTGTCCTTAAGGTTTGTAAGCTCACATTTATTGCAATAAATGACATACCTGAAATGTTACCACTCTCATTATTACGTCAGATAGGTAATGCACCTAGTAAGTTCGTCGTATTCATGATTTCTTCTTCAAAGTAACATACCGTACTTGTTATTTAACACAAAATGACATTTAAAATTTAAGTTATTCACGAGCAGCTAGTTGACAATATGTATGAACTTCAAATGACACGACGAACCGTCTCGTCCTGCATATGGATTCAAACCCAGCTCATGCAGACTAATATTTCGTGACTGACGGAATCTAACAGTCATTCCTGACTAGGCATAGAGAGAGTGACATACCTCGATTTTAGACAGTATCAGTTGGCAAATATCAACTTTAAATTTCATAACGTAAACATTTTTAACGGACGCGAATTCCTACCCAGCATCTATTGTCCCTGTTAACGAACTACGAGAGATGTTAAATATTGCTTCTTCACAGGTAACTTACTAGAAATGCCGTGAGGTAAAGCTTTGTGTTGGACAGGGACTCAAACGCAGAACCTAATCGGATTGTTATCGAAGCACAATCAACTGTGACATACCGGATTTTCTCGGCTGTAGCTAGATGTTTTAACTGAAACGACAAGACGAAATATTAATTTTTTGCTTCCCAGGACTCCAACCCGGAACCTATCGCTGTTATATTCTAGAGAAAACGAACGTTAAATATGGGGTTGTTACATCAGCAGTGACATGTGAGCATGTTAGAACTAGAAATAATATGACGAAGAGTTCAGTGCTGACTGCGAATCGAACCCCACACATACCGTTGTTGACTACACACAAAGAAACGTCAGCTACCGAATTTTTCTCCACCAGCAGCTCGGACAAACATCCTTGAACTTACAGTGATCTCTCAAATAGTCCTGTGTCTCACTGGGAGTCAAAACCGTCAGATATCGTTAGTGTTGACAACGAATGAAAATGCATTAAAAATCAAAATTATTATCCACCAGCAGACAGGTGTTCCCATGCTAGAGCTGGATAATACATAATGAAAACTATAGTGCCAGGCCAGCATTCGAAACCATTCACGCGAAGTAGGTGGAAATGTTGAGGAATCTGCCGTTTTGAACAAACAACAAATTGTAGTCGAGCTCTATTGTCACGAAGGGATCAAATTCCGCGTTAAGGGCGGTCTGAGTTACATTCCAAGTTCAGAACCAATTTTATCGACATGCAGAAGCTCAAATAAAAGAAGGAATAAGGGTCCTGTGACCCTACATAGCGTTTGTTTCGTCACTAGAAATAAATAACTAGTATAAGAAAGGTTACTGACGATAGAGTTGTCACATTTCGCCACTCCTGACTTTATTGTGGTTCAACCTTACGTCTACCTGGTAGAGAAGGAATATCATGTTTAATGTGAATTTCAGACCACAATGCCATTATACTTTCTTCACTTGGCGTAGCCAGAAGAGATTAGAATCTGTCTCTCCCTATTAAAAATCACCGGCGGTAGTTGGAATCGAACCCAGATCATCATCATAGGCACCTATCAGCAATCCAACAGACCACCAACGCCTCTTCTGCATGACTCATATTCTATCATAAAACCGATGCGGCACACCCGATAAGAATTCTGACACACAGGCTCCCTGTAGTGGTTTTCAGCATGTTCAGTACATTCATTTACTTGGATGACCGAAACGCCATGAACTAGCGGCCTCGGCTACCCAGTGAATATATTCGACTCTATTTTTTAATCACCCAAATAAAATCACGTAACGACCACCTACACAGAACTTCCAACAGTGTAGGATGCAGAAATTTAAATAGGAAGTGCTCCTTTCCAGTTGAGCGACTCTATTGCGCTATCTGTTTGTTGAAAACGTCCTGCAGTGCAAAAGAAATGCTGTAACTGTCTGTCTCTCGGAAGTCTAGATCCGGCCATATGGATTATATCACAGCACTGTGGAATACGGAAGTTCTGGAGGACGTCTTGTCCACTTCTGGAGGCGCTCTAGCTCGATGACAGCTAGTAGCGTCGCAGTAAGTGCCGCGCACCGTAGATAAGACGTCGCGAGTTCTATTGCATTCGCTGCTACATTTTTTACAACGCAATTCTGCTGTCTGCTGAAGTTACCAATTTAATGGAACTTTGAACATAATTCCTTTCACTTCTCAACCAAAAATAGCCGCATGTGGAAAATGGGCTAACTTCTGTGACATTTTGTTCTTTTCAGGTTTAATAGATGGCCAGGCAGCAGATGCATCCCGAAGCCTTTGTATTATGTATGGGGAGAGCGCATCGTGCCAAAATAGTCATAAAAGTATTTTCTACATTAGCTGTCTTCCGGTAGTGGCATTTTATTCTTCTTCAAACCTTGTTTGACAGCTTTAACTCAGGACAAGTTTTCTACATGCATGTAATCAATAAACCGCATGTGCATTGTCAGACTGTCATAGATAAGACAGGGAATTCGCATATCTCGTTGATGATTAATTTCTCTCTCATGTTTAGTGTTGTTTTAACAACACTAAAAGAAACCTTACGAAAATTGTTCACTGCATTATAGGAAATGAAATAAAACTACCCACGATAATCTTACATAACCTTACGACGAAAGTCTCTTTGATAAAACTGAGTATCTGTACACAAGCGTGTATCTATCGGCACGAATTAGTAAAATAATACTCACTTAGATTTCGATTGGGTCTGTGTTTAATTGGTATGCTGTGTCATACTCAACCGCTATGCAAATGTGGCATTTCATAAACAAAGTTACGTATTCCTAGAAACCCAAAATTTGCTTGTCAGCAGCGTAACGAGGCGTTACCTGTTGTGCAGCATTGTAAGATTTTCACCATTGCATTATGAGCTGAAAGTATTTTCTTGCGATTTCCTTATCGATGTTTGATCTGACTGCTTGTAGCTCTTTCACAGAAGGGATAAAAACGTTACATTCAGCGAGAATGGAACCGCGAACCATCACGGACGCTTTTTCAGAAGTCAGCACGTGACCACAGAGCTAGCGAAGAGGTATGTGTTGTGCAATCCTCTTACGAGGCCAATAGTGGCTACAACTCGTAAACCGCTATTTAAAGGACGAGTTTAGTTGCGATTTCCACATGCAACGACTTTCCTGGGCTGAAAACCGTAAATTTACAATCTTTTCTTACACCTCAAGCGATAATAACTTCCATTTTTCAATGGAAATGACAGGAAAAATCTATGGAAATTTGAGGCTTAATTCCGTACACACCAGGAAGTAACTCGTCGATCAGAGTTGCCAAATATACCTTGCCTTGTTGCCAAATCTCGGTTACAGTACTAGCAGGAAGAAGACGAACCGATGTGATCCTACAGCGGGCTGGGAAGTGACCATAGCTGGCCTCTGAAAGACGCGGCTGCTACGGCCTGGAATACGTAATGGGTCTGATTCGGATTTCTGTAACCAGGTTTAGGGACTGGAGTGTACTTACTATTAATACTCAGAACTGACTGCAAACTAAGCATCATAAATCATTAACTCTCATAATTGTTTTTATATTTCTTTCGTAACTGTACTCAAAACTAAGAAACTCATTCACGGACGTTTTCCTGCTTCGCCGATTGTCGAGCACACCAAACAAATAAAAAAAAGTATGAGAGAGAGAGAGGGAGAGAGAGAGAGAGAGAGAGAGAGAGAGAGAGACAGAGTGAGAGACAGAGATAGAAATAAAGATAAGAAAGAATGAGAAAGACAGTAAAATACGTTTGTAAAGAAATTGAATATCAGTATGTAAAGAAATCTTTCATTAAAATAACACATTCCACATCGTTACAAAATGTCGTATTCATGATCAATGGAACAATTATTAATCTCATCTAATCTAATCTTATCATATTCCTGACTAGCCGTGAAGAGTCATGAATTATCGAAATTTTCACCAATATCAGTAACAAAATCTAAATTTGAAAATAAATGACGACAGTTTTTTGTAATAACTCGGGACTCCTATCAAGACCCTTTCATCCCTGTTAACTAACCACGAAAGATATCTTATATACCTCCATTCAGAAGTAAAAAAAATGTGTATGCATGTAAAGATGAAGTGCATGATGTGAAGTTCTGTACGGAAGTACGAACCCAACACGTAATCGGATTGTTAACTAAGAAAATCAAATGTTAAGCATTGGTTTTTCTAACCAGCTGCTAGGTGTTTGAATCTAAAATGAGGATACTAATTTTTGTGCCTGAGCGACAATCGAACCGCACTCCTATCGTTTTTCTTTATCGTCCACGAATATAGCTTAAGTATCAGTTGCTTACTCACCAACAGTAAGACGTGTGCGTATTTGACCATAAATTGTTGGCAACACATGAACAGGCATTAAAAATACACGTTAATTTTCACTAGCCGGCCGGTGTGCACGTGATAGGGCTTGAAATGAAATTATGAATATTTTTGTACTGGATCAGGAATCGGACGCACATACTTACCTTTGGAGGAGAGCTAGAGAAGGTTACAGTCTTGGAAAAAGGAACGATATGATTGAACTATACTGTTCCGAGAGATTCAGATCCTCTAAGGGGGAGATACGAATTCGAATCACAGTCCAGCACCAAATTTTTCAACGTTTCCAGTTATATCAAGTACAAGTAAAATAAGAGCTCTGTTCCTTTAAATGCCTATCGGTTCATCAAATAAAATAAGTTTTGTAATGTAAGTAAGTTTACTGGCGACAGTATTTCTGTTTACAGTGACCTCCGCCTATGTCATTTCCTAAAGCTAGCCGGCTCAGTCCAGTTGGCAATGAAGGAACGTGATGTTTAATGCGGATTCTGGATTATAACGTCTTTCTCGAGGTTCAAATGGCTCTGAGCACTATGGGACTCAACATCTTAGGTCATAAGTCCCCTAGAACTTAGAACTACTTAAACCTAACTAACCTAAGGACATCACACACACCCATGCCCGAGGCAGGATTCGAACCTGCGACCGTAGCAGCCTCGCGGTTCCGGACTGCAGCGCCAGAACCGCACGGCCACCGCGGCCGGCTTTCTCGAGGTTACCAGAGCTAAAGTAAATCTGTTTGTGCCTCTTAAAAATAAATGCCTGAACCCACGCATTTCGTTGGTTGGAAGGCAAAAAGCTTACTGACAAATTTCACACGAGGAAAAGGGGGATGAAATGTCTTCCACTGGTGGGTCATGTTGTGTTATTTAGATGATTACAAAATCAGGTAAAACGAACAATGAGGTTATCAGTATAAGCACTTTACTGTTGTCAGTATGATCTTGCAACGCCCAGGGCTTCCAATGATGAAGGGCCCGTTTAAGTCAGCATATTGTATACAGAAGTGGAAGAGAGAGCACAACTAAATTCCACAAGCCGTATGCACTGCATACACACGGAAATTACTGTTACAGTGTACTTATCGAGCGCAATGAGTGAATTGCATATATTCCGCTGAGAAAGAGCACTGGGAAACAGTCTACGCTACATTAGTTTACTTAAACAGGTGTCACTCTGAGCTAGAATTTATGGTCAGCGACTAAGTGTAAGATGGCCCGTGCGGCCGAGCTGTTCTAGGCGCTACAGTCTAGAACCGCGCGACCTTTACGGTCGCAGGTTCAAATCCTGTCTCAGGCATGGATGTGTGTGATGTCCTTAGGTTAGTTACGTTTAAGTAGTTCTACGTTCTAGGGGACTGATGACCTCAGCAGTTAAGACCCATAGTGCTCAGAGCCATTTGAACCATTTTGAACTAAGTGTAAGGAGAATGAGTGGGATGCGCCTTTTGCAACTGTGAATTGCTTTCCTACATTATAGAAGCGAATATTAAATTTGAACTCATATCGCGCAAATTTTGAACTTGGATATGTTAGAATGAAAATCTTTCCGTTTATTACAAAGGAAAACAATTGATTTTCTAAAACATTCTCTGTCATACACAACTTGAAACAGGTCAAGTCGACCAAATCATATGGAACAACTGACAGCGACGTATATCGGAAGGCAGTAAGATCCCTTGGC
Organism: Schistocerca nitens; assembly: GCF_023898315.1. Lineage (NCBI taxonomy): Eukaryota > Metazoa > Arthropoda > Insecta > Orthoptera > Acrididae > Schistocerca > Schistocerca nitens. Next base: position 717,150,733 of record NC_064616.1, read on the forward strand.
TTTTGGTTTGGCAGTATTCGACAGCGATTTCTAGGCGCAAGCAAATGAAGAAAGGCAGCGCGTTTTTGTTATCAAGTAACGTCTTCATCAATTAATTTAGTTTAAATGCAATCTACGAGTAATTGCTGATGTTTGATATTAACATGAAAAGGATTCAGTAGACAGGGAAAGAACCTGTTCTTGGGCAACTACCTCTATAATAACCAAAAGACCTTAAATTATCTTCAAGCACATGTGTTCCAGCAGTGGTACGAAGAAAATGATAGTAATAATGACGGTAATAATCAATTTGTCCGGTAACTTCAAACTTCACAGTGGATTTTCTCGAACTAAGAAATTTCCTGAATTAGTGAAAATTTCAAAATGGCTTCCATCGAGGCTATGATGCCTAGAAGAGTCTTTACATCCTGCTATCGTGAGAATAGCATAATCTCCGCGTCAGAAGCTTGCTCCTACTTAACCATGTAATAGACTCGCATTTCTTTCCGCCATGACTAATTTTGTATGATAAGAACATCATCCATTACAGCACACTTCTGGGGCTGGGATATGTGGCCACAATGGTCTGATGGAACGAACTATCACAAGTGCAATGCGTGGGTTCAGGCATTTACTTTTAAGAGGCACAAACAGATTTACTTTAGCTGTGGTAACCTCGAGAAAGACGTTATAATCCAGAATCCGCATTAAACATCACGTTCCTTCATTGCCAACTGGACTGAGCCGGCTAGCTTTAGGAAATGACATAGGCGGAGGTCACTGTAAACAGAAATACTGTCGCCAGTAAACTTACTTACATTACAAAACTTATTTTATTTGATGAACCGATAGCCATTTAAAGGAACAGTGCTCTTATTTAACTTGTACTTGATATAACTGGAAACGTTGAAAAATTTGGTGCTGGACTGTGATTCGAATTCGTATCTCCCCCTTAGAGGATCTGAATCTCTCGGAACAGTATAGTTCAATCATTTCGTTCCTTTTTCCAAGACTGCAACTTTCTCTAGCTCTCCTCCAAAGGAAAGTACGTGCGTCCGTTTCCTGATCCAGTACAAAAATATTCATAATTTCATTTCAAGCCTTATCACGTGCACACCGGCCTGCTAGTGAAAATTAACGTGTATTTTTAATGTCTGCTCATGTGTTGCCAACAATTTCTGGTCAGACAAGCACGCGTCATACTGTTGGTGAGTAAGCAACTGATACTTAAGCTATATTCGTGGACGATAAAGAAAAACGATAGGAGTGCGGTTCGATTGTCGCTCAGGCACAAAAATTAGTGTCCTCATTTTAGATTCAAACACCTAGCAGCTGGTAAGAAAAACCGATGCTTAAAGTTTGATTTTCTTAGTTAACAATCCGATTACGTGTTGGGTTCGTACCTCCGCCACAAAACTTCACATCATGCACTTCATCTTTACATGCATACACACTTTGTTACTTCTGAATGGAGGTATATAAGATGTCTTTCGTGGTTAGTTAACAGGGATGAAAGGGTCTTGATAGGAGTCCCGGGTTATTACAAAAACTGTCATCATTTATTTTCAAGTTTAGATTTGGTTAATGATACTGGCGAAAATTTCGGTAATTCATGACTACAGTTAGTCAGCAATATGATTAGATTAGATTAGATTAGATTAGATTAGATTAGATTAATACTTGTTACATAGATCATGACTACGACTTTTCGTAATGATGTGGAAGGTGTCATTTTAATGAATGATTTCTTTACATACCGGTATTCTATTTCTTTACAACAATTTTTTACCCCCTCTCTCCTTCTTTTTTCTGTTTATTTCTCTCTCTCTCTCCCTCTCTCCCTCTCCCCCTCTCTCTTTCTCTCTCTCTCTCTCTCTCTCTCTCACACACACACACACACACATTGTTTTTTATTTTTATTTGTTTGGTGTGCTTGACTACCATCGAGGCATGAAAACTTACGTGAATGAGTTTCTTAGTTTTGAGTACAGTTACGAAAGAAATATAAAAACAACTATGAGAGTACTGATTTATGATGTTTAGTTTGCAGTCAGTTCTGAGTATTAATAGTGAGTACACTCCAGTCCCTAAACCTGGTTACAGAAATCCGAATCAGACCCATTACGTATTCCAGGCCGTAGCAGCCGCGTCTTTCAGAGGCCAGCTATGGTCACTTCCCAGCCCGCTGTAGGATCACATCGGTTCGTCTTCTTCCTGCTAGTACTGTAACCGAGATTTGGCAACAAGGCAAGGTATATTTGGAAACTCTGTGATCGACAAGTTACTTCCAGGTGTGTACGGAATTAAGCCTCAAATTTCCATAGATTTTTCCTGTCATTTCCATTGAAAAATGGGAGTTATTGTCGCTTTAGATGTAAGAAAAGATTGTAAATTTACGGTTTTCAGCCCAGGAAAGTCGTTGCATGTGGAAATCGCAACTAAACTCGTCCTTTAAATAGCGGTTTACGAGTTGTAGCCACTATTGGCCTCGTAAGAGGATTGCACAACACATACCTCTTCGCTAGCTCTGTGGTCACGTGCTGACTTCTGAAAAAGCGTCCGTGATGGTTCGCGGTTCCATTCTCGCTGAATGTAACGTTTTTATCCCTTCTGTGAAAGAGCTACAAGCAGTCAGATCAAACATCGATAAGGAAATCGCAAGAAAATACTTTCAGCTCATAATGCAATGGTGAAAATCTTACAATGCTGCACAACAGGTAACGCCTCGTTACGCTGCTGACAAGCAAATTTTGGGTTTCTAGGAATACGTAACTTTGTTTATGAAATGCCACATTTGCATAGCGGTTGAGTATGACACAGCATACCAATTAAACACAGACCCAATCGAAATCTAAGTGAGTATTATTTTACTAATTCGTGCCGATAGATACACGCTTGTGTACAGATACTCAGTTTTATCAAAGAGACTTTCGTCGTAAGGTTATGTAAGATTATCGTGGGTAGTTTTATTTCATTTCCTATAATGCAGTGAACAATTTTCGTAAGGTTTCTTTTAGTGTTGTTAAAACAACACTAAACATGAGAGAGAAATTAATCATCAACGAGATATGCGAATTCCCTGTCTTATCTATGACAGTCTGACAATGCACATGCGGTTTATTGATTACATGCATGTAGAAAACTTGTCCTGAGTTAAAGCTGTCAAACAAGGTTTGAAGAAGAATAAAATGCCACTACCGGAAGACAGCTAATGTAGAAAATACTTTTATGACTATTTTGGCACGATGCGCTCTCCCCATACATAATACAAAGGCTTCGGGATGCATCTGCTGCCTGGCCATCTATTAAACCTGAAAAGAACAAAATGTCACAGAAGTTAGCCCATTTTCCACATGCGGCTATTTTTGGTTGAGAAGTGAAAGGAATTATGTTCAAAGTTCCATTAAATTGGTAACTTCAGCAGACAGCAGAATTGCGTTGTAAAAAATGTAGCAGCGAATGCAATAGAACTCGCGACGTCTTATCTACGGTGCGCGGCACTTACTGCGACGCTACTAGCTGTCATCGAGCTAGAGCGCCTCCAGAAGTGGACAAGACGTCCTCCAGAACTTCCGTATTCCACAGTGCTGTGATATAATCCATATGGCCGGATCTAGACTTCTGAGAGACAGACAGTTACAGCTTTTCTTTTGCACTGCAGGACGTTTTCAACAAACAGATAGCGCAATAGAGTCGCTCAACTGGAAAGGAGCACTTCCTATTTAAATTTCTGCATCCTACACTGTTGGAAGTTCTGTGTAGGTGGTCGTTACGTGATTTTATTTGGGTGATTAAAAAATAGAGTCGAATATATTCACTGGGTAGCCGAGGCCGCTAGTTCATGGCGTTTCGGTCATCCAAGTAAATGAATGTACTGAACATGCTGAAAACCACTACAGGGAGCCTGTGTGTCAGAATTCTTATCGGGTGTGCCGCATCGGTTTTATGATAGAATATGAGTCATGCAGAAGAGGCGTTGGTGGTCTGTTGGATTGCTGATAGGTGCCTATGATGATGATCTGGGTTCGATTCCAACTACCGCCGGTGATTTTTAATAGGGAGAGACAGATTCTAATCTCTTCTGGCTACGCCAAGTGAAGAAAGTATAATGGCATTGTGGTCTGAAATTCACATTAAACATGATATTCCTTCTCTACCAGGTAGACGTAAGGTTGAACCACAATAAAGTCAGGAGTGGCGAAATGTGACAACTCTATCGTCAGTAACCTTTCTTATACTAGTTATTTATTTCTAGTGACGAAACAAACGCTATGTAGGGTCACAGGACCCTTATTCCTTCTTTTATTTGAGCTTCTGCATGTCGATAAAATTGGTTCTGAACTTGGAATGTAACTCAGACCGCCCTTAACGCGGAATTTGATCCCTTCGTGACAATAGAGCTCGACTACAATTTGTTGTTTGTTCAAAACGGCAGATTCCTCAACATTTCCACCTACTTCGCGTGAATGGTTTCGAATGCTGGCCTGGCACTATAGTTTTCATTATGTATTATCCAGCTCTAGCATGGGAACACCTGTCTGCTGGTGGATAATAATTTTGATTTTTAATGCATTTTCATTCGTTGTCAACACTAACGATATCTGACGGTTTTGACTCCCAGTGAGACACAGGACTATTTGAGAGATCACTGTAAGTTCAAGGATGTTTGTCCGAGCTGCTGGTGGAGAAAAATTCGGTAGCTGACGTTTCTTTGTGTGTAGTCAACAACGGTATGTGTGGGGTTCGATTCGCAGTCAGCACTGAACTCTTCGTCATATTATTTCTAGTTCTAACATGCTCACATGTCACTGCTGATGTAAAAACCCCATATTTAACGTTCATTTTCTCTAGAATATAACAGCGATAGGTTCCGGGTTGGAGTCCTGGGAAGCAAAAAATTAATATTTCGTCTCGTCATTTCAGTTAAAACATCTAGCTACAGCCGAGAAAATCCGATATGTTACAGTTGATTGTGCTTCGATAACAATCCCATTAGGTTCTGGGTTCGAATCCCTATCCAACACAAAGCTTGACCTCACGGCATTTCAAGTAAGTTACCTATGAGGAAGCAATATTTAACATCTCTCGTAGTTCGTTAACAGGGACGATAGATGCTGGGTAGGAATTTGCGTCCGTTAAAAATGTTTACGTTATGTAATTTAAAGTTGATATTTACCAACTGATACTGTCTAAAATCGAGGTATGTCACTCTCTCTATGCCTAGTCAGGAATGACTGTTAGATTCCGTCAGTCACGAAATATTAGTCTGCATGAGCTGGGTTTGAATCCATATGCAGGACGAGACGGTTCGTCGTGTCATTTGAAGTTCATACATATTGTCAACTAGCTGCTCGTGAATAACTTAAATTTTAAATGTCATTTTGTGTTAAATAACAAGTACGGTATGTTACTTTGAAGAAGAAATCATGAATACGACGAACTTACTAGGTGCATTACCTATCTGACGTAATAATGAGAGTGGTAACATTTCAGGTATGTCATTTATTGCAATAAATGTGAGCTTACAAACCTTAAGGACAGTCATATCTGTGATAAGGTGTTCCCTGATATTTATAGTATCGTGGTATTACTTTACATTTTCAGTTATTGCGTTACAGAGCCGAGTTTTTTATGGGTGACTTGTTGGAGCCATTTTCAATAGTCAAACGACTGTGCCAAGGAGCGATTAGAGGACCTGCTAGACAGCTGCGTTATGTGTGTTGCATGCGAATCAGGCGAAATGCAGTTCAGGTCGTTCGGATACTTTTGAGTACGACTGTACATACCTTTCCTTCCATGGGACCTGTGGTAACAATCGAAAGCTCCGTGACAGCCGTGGACTAGGTGAACATTATTCAGGATCACCTACACCCCTTCGTGCTTGAGGTCTCCCTCGAAGGTGATAGTAACTTCTAGCACGATAACTGTCCGTATCAGAAGGTCAGAATCATGCTAAAGTGATTTAATGAGCACGACGGTGTACTTCCGTTGATGTATTGGCCACAAAATGCACCTGATATAAACCTGCTGGAACTCATCTGACATGGAGAGGACGCCTACTCGTAATCGCCAAATTCGTCTAAATTCGTGATTATTGTAGAGCGTGGTGAGACAAGAAAGTGCCCCAAGTGGAAACTCCAGATAGTCAAGCGTTTAGGAAATAAAAGGAATATTGATACGGATCTGTCACCATGTGCACCTTATCTGTTGCCCATGAGACAGTCTGTTTAGGAAGCGGTGTTTTGGCCTCTGCCGGCACGGTGGCTCAGCATGTTCGGTCAGAGGGCCGATTGTCCTCTGTAATAAAAAAACTGAGTGAAGGAATCAACGATCAACTTGGACAGATGGCCGGCTGGTGTGGCCGAGCAGTTCTAGGGCTTCAGTCTGGAACTGCGCGGCCACTACGGTCGCAGGTTCGAATCCTGCTTCGGGCATGGATGTGTGTGATGTCCTTAGGTTAGTTAGGTTTAGGTAGTTCTAAGTTCTAGGGGACTGATGACCTCAGATGTTAAGTCCCATAGTGCTCAGAGCCATTTGAACCATTTGAACAGATGTCATGTGATGTCCGTGCAGAGCAAACGAAACGAACAATGCTGAACAAAATGATATAAAAAGAAAGCAGGAAGAGATCGGATTTTCATTGAAAAGGTCACAGGTTCGGCTCTGCCCGGTGGCAAATACTTTTGTGTTCCTTGGCAATGCGTACACTACTGACATCACAATTTTCTACAACACATATTTTATTTCATTAATTTATATAAGCACAATAAGTATAGGCATAGGATGAAATGCAGGACTGTACACATTTAAAAAGGGATTGTAGTTAACGCGTACACGGGAACGTCCTGTATGTAAATCGACGTTCCTGTGTACGCGTAAACTGCAATACCCTTTTAAATGTTTCACGAAAATTGTTCAAAATGGCTCTGAGCACTATGGGACTTAACTTTTGAGGTCATCAGTCCCCTAGAACTTCGAACTACTTAAACCTAACTAACCTAAGGACATCACACACATCCATGCCCGAGGCAGGATTCGAACCTGCGACCGTAGCGGTCGTGCGGTTCCAGACTGTAGCGCCTTTAACCGCTCGGCCACTTCGGCCGGCTGCTGATTTTGCAGCTCCTGCTGTTGTTCCTGCTGATTCTCAGGTTGTTGCTGTTGGGTGTACGTGTTACAGAGCCATTTTTGTTCATAACGCTCCTCTGACTATTTTAACCATTCCTCCTGCTACGCAAGGTGTTGCTGTTGTAACGCAAGTAGTTACTAATCTTGTCGTCGAAGCGCTAGTTGCTGTTGGAAACGTGCTTCTTGTTGTTCATGGAGTTTTACCTGGTGTTTCACTAACTACAAAAGGGCTTCTTCTATAATTTAATTTTACACTGTTGAAATTATTTCTCGTAAAATATATTCCTTGCGAACAGTCTTACTGTGTAGGATTATATATTTATTTAAGCACACTCAAAATACTGTAAATACACAGTACAATGAAACTGCTGTTTTAGGAACTACGAGGCAATACTAGATAGAGTCCAGAGACACTTTTACGAATTGTATCGTCGCCCAAGCAGTCTCGCGGCTGGTAGGGGATCTCATGCAGGAACGAGAGCGACTAGTGAGTGCTGCGGGATGCGTGACGTCTCTGTACCTCACTCGAGACCGACAATAAATACTCTGAACGAGGTAGCTAGACTGAAGATTGCAGTGCGTGTATACAAAATAATGTATTTGATCAGGTAACACTATATCTTAGAGTTAGATGTCATACGAAATGTTCAGACTTCATCCAACATTCATACCAATGTAAGTACCATAGGCAATTTTCCTGTGAGCCATTAACTTATTCCGAATAAAAGAACTTGTAAAACCCATTCCTCTACATAATTTCTTTTCTTTATGATATATTGTGAGGGAGTCAAACATACAAAGAACAGTTTTACAAACTGGTCGTCATCATAGTTTTTCTCTTTGGGACCTTACCTTTTCGATCGTACTGACATTGACACGCAGTTTTCAGATCTGTGTCGGGTACGGCACGTGTTACACAAATTAGTTCCGGACCTGTAGAAACAAAATATTTTTCTGGATTATTGAAGGGTGTAAGTAAGGGACTCTACATTTTGTTACCACCTAGTTTCTGGATTATTAACTACCTGCAGTTCAAACTACAGTTGTGTCCCATACTAATTTCGACGACTACTAAAAATTCATGCGCAACTGCGATGATCGTAAAGTATAAGACGACGCATCATCTAAATTGGTTGCTTATTAAAAATGTGAGAAAAAGGTCTTAAAATGGGCGTCACAATGCATTCGTACTTCTCCACGAGAAAGGCTGAGGAAAATGTACCATCCCCCAAATTCTTGTACATTTAGGAAATTCTTCGGTGGCACATAAGAGAAACTTTTGTTTCTCCAGGTCTGAAACTAATTTGCCTAACACGTGCCGTGCCCGACACAGATCTGAAAAGTGCGTGTCAATGTCAGTACGATACAAAGATAAGGTACGAAAGAGAAAAACTATCATGGCGACCTGGTTGTAAAATTGTTCTTTGTATGCTTCACGCCCTCACAGCATATCATAGAGAAAAGAAATTATGTAGAGTAATGGTTTTTACAAGTTCTTTTATTCTCTCCATATTTGAGCAGACACTCAGGGACATAATGGAGTCAACAATTCACCAATTCCGGTGAAATTAGCAAACAGCGATCTCATCTGAAGTTGGCAACTTATGGACCGCCGAAATATTGTATCTTAGATAACCGCATGATCCGGCTGGAGAACAGGCAAGAATATCATCAGATAATAGACTAGCAAAGTCAACATAGTGCATATCTGGATATCTAAAACCTACGTTTACACTGATCAGCCAGAACATTATGACCACCAACCTAATATCCTGTATGTCCACATTTGGCATGCATAGCAGTGGCGACGTATCAGTGCATGGAAGCAAAGACGCCTGGGTCGGTTGCTGGGGGAGTTGGCACATCTGCACACACAAGTCACCTAATTCCCAAAACTCCCGAGGGCTGAGGGGGGAGGGAGGCGGGGAACGATGAGCGCATGGAAACGAAAAAGTACTGATACGACAGGGATCAAATGATTCAAATGGCTCCAAGCACTATGGGACTTAACATCTGAGGTCATCAGTCCCCTAGACTTAGAACTACTTAAACCTAACTAACCTAAGGACATCACACACATCCATGCCCGAGGAAGGATGCGAACCTGCGACCGTAGCAGCTGCGCGGTTCCGGACTGAAGTGCCTAGAACCGCTCGGCCACAGCGGCCTCCTAGGACAGGGAAATGAGGTCTCAAAAGTGGTGCTTTTTGCGTGGGTGGATACAAAGACATAATTTGAAAGTAAATGGTAGCGAAGAGTAGAATCCGCTTCTTGCGTGTTCTACACCGTTCCCAAACGAACATACCAAGCGTAATGTGAGCTATGAATTTTAATGGAGTACACGAGCCTCTTTCAGATGCCGTCCGCCTGTCACCATGCAAGCTATCCTATAACTCTGTCCACAAAGTGTTGCACTCACTACGACCAACATTCAGGCCCAAGTGACACACATCCTACGCCTGCTACCGTAAGTGCTACGATTGCAGATCCTGCAGTTATTGGGCTATTCCCATCAGCTTCTTTGCTGAATCGAAATAATGCCTGCATATATACCGTTTAAACAATAAATGTAGGCTTTTAATAAGTAGCAGTACTGTTTTCTTATAATCCTTTGTATATTTCACGTCTGTATTGGCTAACACAAAAATCTGGTATGTTCATTTCGCTTTCTTCCCAAACAGGAAAAAGCTTTTATCTGGAATATTAAAATAATCAGCATTTACTACATTGTCGTACGACAAGTCTTTGAATCCGACCACGCTAAATGCACCAGTTTTGAGCCCTCATTTCTCTGTCCTATCTGTACATTTTTCGTTTCCATGATTCACTCCATCACACTCTTGGCCTTTTGACATGGCACATTATCATGTTGAAAAATGCCACTGCTGTCGGGGAACATGATCGTCTTGAAGGGGAGTAGCTAGTCTGCCACCAGTGTACGAGTCTCCTTGCCGTTATGGTGCCTTGCATGAGCTCCACGGGACCCATGGATACCCACGTGAATGTTCCCCAGAGCATAATGGAACCGCCTCCAGTTTCTCTCCTTCAAAAAAATGGGTCAAATGGCTCTGAGCACTATGGGACTTAACTTCTGACGTCATCAGTTCCCTAGAACTTAGAACTACTTAAACCTAACTAACCTAAGGATATCACACACATCCATGTTTGTCTCCTTCGTGCAGCAAAGATGTCAAGCAGCTTTCCCTCTGGAAGACGACGAATTCGTGCTCTCCCATTGGCATGATGAATAAGGTATCAGAATTCATCAGACCATGCAACGCTCTGCCACTGCGCCAATATCCAGTGCCGATGGTGAGATGACTATTTCAGTTGTAGTTACCGATGTCGCCGTGTCAACATTGGAACAGGTATGGGTCGTCGGCTGTGGAGGCACATCGTAAGGAGTGTTTGCTGCACTGTGTGTTCAGACACACTTGTACTTCGCCAGACATTGCAGTCTGATTTTAGTTCCGCCACAGTACGCTGCCTGTCCTGCTATGTCAGTCTTCCCGGCTATGACTTCCGACATCTGTAATGAGGTGCGGTCAGTTCAGTTCTTACATCTTGTGACACTCTCATGTGGATCAAACAAATGTGTGACCTTTTGTGCTGCCCTTCTCTGTAAACCTTTGATATCTCCTGTTAGTCCGATGTGGTACAGTCTCACACAATTGAACAAAATTATGTGCTGGGGCACACGAGTTATTTGTAAGCAATTTCCGTTGTTGGCTGAACGCATTCCCTAGTTTTACAGTCAGGTATTTGTATGAGTTGACCGATTCTAAATCTGACTGACTGGTATTCTAGCCATAAAATAGTAGTTTTTTTCGTTTTGTGAAGTGTGCAGTGTAAGGTTTCAAACAAATAACCCACCTTACATTGAATTCCTGAAACAATTCCGGTTAAATCAGTATGCCACACGACATAGTTACGTGAAAATGTACGAATTTTATTGATAGGCAAATCAGATAAGCAATTTCGTGAATATAAACCAATAACACTCACACTAGTAATTGCATGTAAGTAATTTCCCTGATCCGAGCTACGAGACACAGTTCCAAGGAAAGGAGAATTTTATGAAGGCAACACCCATCTCAGTGTTAGCCCCAAACCATCACAGCGGGACATTCAGCAGACACGATGCGACGCTGGAGTCGTTGCGCGGACTGGCGGCAAAAGCCTCCCTTGTCCCTGTTTTTGACGATGACCATTCGGAAAGCCTTTCAACAGGAACACGGCTGGAGATGGCATATGAACATCCAGAGAAACCCAAGTCAAAACACTTGTGACTCACTGTGGCCACCTGCGTAAAAATACTTGTGGAAAGAAGCTGTTTATCTCAGTATTACGTAGCAGAAGTTAAACTCTGCCCTACGAAAGAAACGACGTCTGTGATAGGCTACAGAAACTCTAGTGGGTGGATTTATAACAAGTATGAATGCTCTGATTGGCCAGAAAGTAAAAGCGTGGGCACCAGCTATGATATAGGCAAATTACAGACAGAGGAATTCGCTCTTTTCTCTTGCACCAAATCATCGAGTGTTTGTGCAAGGAGACTCGCCTCGCACTGAGACGACTGCAAGAATTATTATGTGTACACTTGTTCACGGGCTCGTCTTAACTCTTAAGGAGTAAAACTGCGAAGTCTCCTAGTATGGAGAATTAATTGCACCGAGCACTGACAGTTATCGCTTGCAAGAGTGTTTAGAGCAATGACGTACGCCATGTTCCAGCCAAATAGCGTGTACCATGCCAGATAACTTAGCTAGGGAACAATTAGGAGCCTCGGCTTCTCCGAAGGCATAGGAAATGTGTCAGACTGGTGTTTAACAGTCGAGAGAAATTTAGAATATGTTCTAACGCCGACAGCAACCACTGCCGCCGCCGACCAAAGGTAAAAACCGCGTTCACGCTAGGCCAGCTAGTGATCTTCAATTGGCACTCAGAACCGCGGTCGTCTCCGTCTCTCCTATTTTTTCGTACATTCAACCATGTCCTACAGTTAAACATATTCAAGATTATGCGACTTAATTGAAGCAGAAACGTGAGATACACGATTTAACGAAAAGAATTGATCGGCCATTGTAGAGTGCTTTAAACTCTGAAGTTACTGAAATGTTTTAATTGTGCACTTCTTTCTGATTGCTCTTTAACGACCCCAACCATTATTTGGTTATTTTAACTGTGCAGTTTAGCTTAATTGACATCTCTGACCCCAATTGTATTTAATTTGGTTGTATTTTATCGACCCCCAGACGTGGTCATTAACCACCTTACTATTGAAGAACCACAGAGTAGTTAGGAATTTAGTTTCACAGTTGTGAACACGTAATATCAATACTTTACCATCCTGTACATATTACAATTATGAGTGACATGTCATAAAGTCACACTTACAGTAAAAATAAACCTTAATAACGAAAATCTAAGATTTTCATTTTTTGCTAAATGTACTTACGCCTGAACCTGTACACTAATTTCCGTTAGCAATAACGTATCTTTTACAGGGAGCGTAGTGGAACTGAAATAGAGATGACTGTCTGATTACATCACTGTCCGTACTGCTGCACTCTTCCGAACTCTGCATGATGAACTGGTGTCTTCCTACCTTGCAGGCCGTAAGTTCAACACAAATTCCTAAAACACTCACAGAGCGTCCTTGTGTAATTGTGGTAGGAACATAGATCAGAACCAGTCTCACATATATATGAGCAGTTTCACAATTCTGAACATTTAAAGCAAGTTGCCCATATTTACACCATTTTGAAAACGTATCAAGATCTGACTGAACAATTGTGCAGTTTTTCCAGACTGACTTCATAATAGTTAACCGAATCATCTGCAGAAAGTAAGAGGCTACGGTCTATATTGTCCACAAGGTCGTTAATATTAAACATGAACAACAACAGGCCCAGTACTAATCCCTTGCGAACGCCCAGAGTTACTTCTACATCTGCCGATGACTCTCCATCCTTGATAACTTGCTGCGTCCTCCTTACCAAAAAATCTTTAATTTAGTTACAAATTTCCCTTGATACCACCATATGATCGTACTTTTTAGGTGTGGTAGTGACTCAAATGTTTTTCGCATACGGAAAAACACTGCATCTATCTGATTGCCTTGGTCCAAGGCTTTAAGCACAAATGTGAGAAAAGTGCGAGTTGGGTTTCACATGATCGATGTTTTCGGAATCCGTGTTGGTAGGGTGTCATTCTGTTGGAGATATCTCATTACGTCTGAGGTCAGAATATGTACTAAGATTCTACAATAAATGGACGCCAAGGCTATAGGGCAGTAGTATATTGGATCACTTCTGCTGCCCTTCTGGTACCCGGGTGTCACCTATGTTTTCTTCTAACTAAAGGGCACGGGTTTTTGTTCGAGGAATTTACGGTATATTATTATTAACCGAGGAGCTAGCTCAGCCGTAAAAGTGTGTATGACCTGACAGGTTTCATTGGGCTCTGAAACTTTGTTCAAATTCAGCGATTTCAACAGTTTCTCAACGACACTTATATTTAGTTCTATTTCACTACTCTTGTCAGTGGTACGAGAGTTAAATTGGAGAAATAGTCCTGGGTTTTCCTTTGTGTAGGAACATTTCAAAACGGAGTTAAGCATTTCCGCTTTTGCTTTGCTACAATAAATTTCAGTTCCTACCTCGTCCGTTATTCACAATAAAGTGCCTGGCAGATGGTTCAATGACCACCTTCATGCTGTCTCTCTACCATTCCACTCTCGAACGGCACGCGGGAAAAATTAGCACTTAAATTTTTCCGTGCGAGCCCTGATTTCTCTTATTTTATCGTGATCATCATTTCTCCCTATGTAGGTGGGTGCCAACAGAATGTTTTCGCAATCGGAGGAGAAAATTTGTGATCGAAATTTCATGAGAAGATCCCGTAGCAACTAAAAACGCCTTTATTTTAATGATTACAACTCCAATTCACGTATCATGTCTGTGGCACTATCTCCCCTATTTCGCGATAATACAAAACGAGCTGCCCTTCTTTGTACTTTTTCGATGTCATCCGTCAGTCCCACCTGACGCGGATCCCACACCGCACAGCAGTACTCCAGAATAGGGCGGACAAGCGTAGTGTAAGCAGTCTCTTTGGTAGACCTGTTGCACCTTCTAAGTGCTCAGCCAATGAATCGCAGTCTTTGGTTTGCTCTACCCACAATATTATCTATGTGATCGTTCCAATTTAGGTTATTTGTAATTGTAATCAATAAGTATTTAGTTGAATTTACAACCCTCAGATCTGTGTGACTTATCGCGTAATCGAAATTTAGCTGATTTCTTTTAATACTCATGTCAATAACTTCGCACTTTTCTTTATTCAGGGTCAATTGCCACATTTCGCACCATACAGATATCTTATCTAACTCATTTTGCAAGTCGTTTTGATCATCTGATGATTTTACAAGACGGTAAATGACAGCATCATCAGCTAACAACCTAAGACGGCTATTTAGATTATCTCCTATGTCGTTAATATAGATCAGGAGCAGTAGAGGGCCTATAACACTTCCTTGGGTAACGCCGGATATTACTTCTGTTTTACTCGATGACTTTCCGTCTATTGCTACGAACTGTGACCTTTCTGACATGAAATCACGAATCCAGTCGCACAACTGAGACGATACTCCGTAGGCACGCAGTTTGATTAGAAGACGCTTGTGATGAACGTAGTCGAAAGACTTCTGGAAATCTAAAAATATGGAATCAATTTGACATCCCCTGTCGATAGCACTTACTACTTCATGAGTATAAAAAGCTAGTTGTGTTTCACAAGAACGATATTTTCTGAATCCGTGCTGACTATATGTCAATAAATCGTTTTCTTCGGGGTACTTCATAACGTTCGAATACAGTATATATTCTAAAACCCTACTGCAAATCGACGTTAGTGATATAGGCCTGTAATTCAGCGGATTACTCCTACTTCCCTTTTTGGGTATTGGTGTGACTTGAGCAATTTTCCAGTCTTTAGGTGCGTATCTTTCTGTGAGCGAGTGGTTGTATATAATTGCTAAATATGGAGGTATTTTATCAGCATACTCTGAGAGGAACCTGACTGATATACAATCTGTACAGGAGGCCTTGCCTTTATTAAGTTCCTTCGACAAACGTCTGTAAAAGTAGCCATTGAAGGCTTCACGCATTGTTCTATTGACCGCCAAACACGTTTCACTCAGCATCTCTCTATCTGTAGCTCTGTGCTTTGTTTTATATCTATGATGCAGTAGGGTCTATGGGGTCCCCCATCTAACATTAACTGTTCCGCTGGTTACATACGACGGTTTGAACTCTAATAGAGACAACTATTCGGCTCCCCCCATCGGAGGCTCCAGTCCTCCCTCCGGCATGAGTGTGTGATGTCCTTAGCGTAAATTAGGTTAAGTTGTTAGATTAATTAGTGTATAAGCCAAGGGGCCGATGACCTCATCAGTTTGGTCCCATAGCCCTAACCACAAATTTTCAACTATTTATTTACAGCTCGTTCAAAGTAGATACGTGTTTCAAAGTTTTACTGAGCTTGAAAGTAATCATCAGCATTGTGTATAACCCGTTGCCAGCGATGTGGAAGTCCTAGTATACTCTTAGCAGTGCCAGTATTGTTGACAGTTCGAGTGGTGCGGTCTATTGCCCGACGAATTTGTAGCAGTTCTGAAGCGAACGCCGTGAAGTGTTTCCTTCAGTTTAGAAATCGTGTGAAACTTACGAGGGCTTAAGTCGGGGGAGTGCAGTAAGTGGTATAGCAGTTAGCAGCCCCAGCTATCAAACAATTCAGTAACAGCTTGCACTGTACGTGCTTGAGCCTTGTCCCGAAAAATGATGGCCAGGTCCTGCAGAAAGTATCATCACTTCTGTCTCTAAGCTGGTCGTAGGTTGTGTTCCAAAAATGAACAGCATAGAGACAGAAGGAAGTGACGACTTCCACATCGCTGGCAACGGATTATACACAATGCTGGTGACTACTTTGATGGTCAGTAAAACTTTGAAACACGTATCTATTTTGTACGAGTTGTAAATAAATAGTTGCCACTATTAAAGTCCCAACTCTCGTACATATCTTACATGGTCAACTATTCTTTTAAACTTATGCCACTGTTTGTCTACATACTCCTATCATGAGCTAAAAGTTTCAAGTTTCTTACTGAGATATGACACTACTGCTTCTTTTTCTAGCTTGGTTAGTAGTTTCGTATTCATTGTTGCTATAATTGCCTCTTGGTCATTGATACAAGTTTCGATGTGAACATCATGAAATAGGTCAGGTATACTTGTTGTCATTAGAACTAATATATTTCCATCATGAGTAGGTTCCGAGCTATCTGTTCTATGCAGTTTTCAGAGAAGGCATTTAGAAATGTTTCACAGCAAGTCCTGTCACATTCACCACTAACAGAAATCCCAATTGATTGTTGGCTAATTACAATCTACTCTGACGATTACACTACTTACACACAAGCGAACTGAAGTTTTCTCTCAAGTATTAGGTTACATCAGGAAGTGAGACTGGTTGTCGATATAAAGATCTAGTTGTAATTCTATGTCCAGCCCTGATATTGAGTCTTACCAAAACCATGTCACATGCAACTTCAATTTCTATCTCAGTAGGTATGAATATCTTGTCTACCGCGACAAAGACACCACCTCTATTTTCCATGAGCCTATCCTTTCGGTGTACGCTTCAATTTTCCCCAGAAATCTCACTGCTCTCAACTTCAGGTCTTAACCGTCTTGCTGTACCTAGTATTATATGATGTTCACTGTTTTCTTGGACCACTTTAAATTCAGGCACTTTGTTGAGAATTCTTTGGCAGATAACCATTAGGATTTTATTGCTTTCACCTTCAGGGGGTGTTTGTTTGATTCTTATACTGATACCTGTAGGTTTCCTACAGCTATCATTATCTGAACTGGATGGAAAGTCGTCTTGTAGAAAAAACTATTCCTTCAACCCCACACATATTCCGTAACCCAGGTAGCTGCTGCCTCTGTTGTGTAGTGCACACCTGACCTATTTAGCCGGACCACATGCCACAGCGCAAGTTTAGCAATTCACAGCCTAGGCCGTCAGAGAATCTTTGCAGTCTTTGGTTCAAATCTTCCACTCGAATCAGATCCAGATGCCACGATCGGTTCTGGGGACACTACTGGAGAACGTAAGCAGCACTGAAACTCCGCCAGCAAGGCTGGCATTATCAACCTTCGCTGCTAGACGCTGGAACGATCAGAGTGTGACCTTGGAACCCAGATGACAAGTATCATTGGTTCCAACGTCTGCCACGTTCTGCAATTAGTTTCAGCCTCTTCACTCAATTGGCCGCCCGGAGTGACCGTGCGGTTCTAGGCGCTACAGTCTGGAGCCGAGCGACCGCTATGGTCGCAGGTTCGAATCCTGCCTCGGGCATGGATGTGTGTGATGTCCTTAGATTAGTTAGGTTTAATCAGTTCTAAGTTCTAGGCGACTGATGACCTCAGAAGTTAAGTCGCATAGTGCTCAGAACCATTTGAACCCTCAATTGCTTCCGCTGGAACAGCCTCTTCAGCATGCTGAATGAGGTGTGCAGGCATACACACTGAGTGAAACTGGTGTTCATTCCCATCCCTTGCTGCAATTTCCCTAAAGTGTACCATTATTCACTGTACAGCTGAACTGTCGACGATTAATCGACCTCCTACTCATTTCCGTTTCCCTCCTCTTGACACAGGATATTGCTCAGTTTTGATTTCAGAGGAAGAGAACACCTCGAAATTGTTGGTTATGGGGATGGATGTAACATCATGACCTCTCCCTGATCCCTGTCTCCCTGGTATAGGAGACCTAAACCTACCACTGACACGCCAGTCGCCGGCCGCTGTGGTCGAGCGGTTCCAGGCGCTTCAGACCGGAACCACGCGGCTGCTGCTGTCGCAGGTTCGAATCCTGCCTCGGCCATGGATGTATGTGATGTCGTTAGGTTGGTTATGTCTAGGAGACGGATGACCTCAGATCTTTCTCGCGGTTCTAGGCGCGCAGTCCGGAACCGTGCGACTGCTACGGTCGCAGGTTCGAATCGTGCCTCGGGCATGGATGTGTGTGATGTCCTTAGGTTAGTTAGGTTTAAGTAGTTCTACGTTCTAGGGGACTGATGACCACAGCAGTTGAGTCCCATAGTGCTCAGAGCCATTTGAGCCATTTGAGCCTCAGATGTTAAGACCCATAGTGCTTAGAGCCATTTGAACCATTTGAACACGCCAGTCACAGCGAAGATGACAAATTGTGATGAATCTGTTATTTACTGCAGAAGAGACAGTAACCACAGGAGAGTATAGCACTTGAGGTATCTTTGGCATCTGTGGTACATGACTCTCGGTAGACATCCGAACACACCTAGATACGCCAACTTCAAATCGCCTGACCATTATCAAGGCGATTATCAGTTGGTTACAAACAGTAACCAACTCATGTCCTGCCCGAGAACAAAAAATATAGTGGGACTGTATTGTGCCTGGTGTAGTATTTTACAGAATGATAAACAAATAACTTTAATTAAGCTAATGATTCTCGTTTAATTTATGGATTTGATACGCTACAAATACTACCAGGAGCCTTTTAGAACTGAACCAATTAACAGCAAAAGCGAGATATCCACTATGAAAACAGGAAAGCGTGGCACAAAATTTATTGTTTCTATGAAATGTATTTCTGGTGATGGTCACTAAAAAATTCAACAATTGAATTAATTTACGATGAATGCAAACAGTATATACTCCCGTTACAAAGTAAAAGTTAGGTGACACGATATGTTACTTATTTACAGTAACTGTCAAGAACAAACGCCGATTTACTACGAAACAGGTTATGCAAAACATTTGTATCTTAATGAATATTCTCGAAAAATGATCGTTTGAAAGTGTCTGACAATTCCCAAAAATTTACCTGTTTTCTTACAATTAAATAATGGAATTAGGGACCTGTTGGTTCCGAATGAGGATACTTTGATCAAAAGCTTCTGAAAGGCGCCAGTTCAGCTCAAAATTGACAATATAATACTACACAAGAGGTCATGTTTCGCAAAATCAAAGGTTGACTGTTGACGATATGGTACAACGCAATACTTTGCGATACCCTTACGTGTTTTGATAAAATGAACATGAAAAATAGGATAGCGCCTTGAAACGAGATAGTAAGATGAATGTCAACAAAAGCAAAACAGTTTAGTGAAATGTAGTGGCATTGTACCAAGTGATGCCGAAGATATTATACTGAGGTATTAGAGATTTAAACTAGTAGATGAGATTTGTATTTGGATAGCGAAGTAATTGACAATGGCGGAAGTAGAAAGGACAGAAACTGCAGAATGGCACTGGCAAGAAGAGAGTTCCTGCAAAATAAGACTTAACACCGAATATAAATTTAATAGGTACTTTCTGGAGGTATTTTAGTGTATCCTTAAAAGAAAGTAAATTTGGTTTATGAATAGTTTGGACAAGAAAGGAATAGAAACATTTGAAGTTTGGTGCTACAGATGATGCTGAAGATTAGATAGGTAGATCGGATTATAAATGAAGTGGTACGAGCTCCACTTTCGCAGAAAATAACTTTATGGGAGAGACTGACTAAACGGAGAGATCGGTAGTAGTATGGTTTCACCAATACGAAGCCCGACGGAATGTCATACCTAACGGCCCGGGTCGGAGATTTTCTCCGCTCAGGGACTGGGTGTTGTGTTTTCCTTATCATCATCCTTTCATCCCCATCGACAAGCAAGTCGCCGAAGTGGCGTCAATTCGAAAGACTTGCACCAGGCGAATGGTCTACCCGACGGGAGGCCCTAGCCACACGGCATTTCCATTTACCAATACGAAGACATATTTCATCTCGTCTATCCTATTATCATTTCATTTCTCCCACTATGACAGCCAGCTTTCACCCTCACGTCTTCTAAGACTATCGGCTCCAGAAGGTACTAACAACATAATTAACTTTCCTGCGAATTTCGACGCTCTGTCCCTACCCCTTCACCTACCACCGCCGCCACTGTCGTATCGAGTGAGGGAGTTGTACTTGAGTATATAAGACGCAACAACTAGTCCATGTGGGTTGTTCGTTGCAGAATGCTGTTCACCACAACTTTTTACTGGACTTCTAGTGGAATGAAGCAAGTTCATATAAGCATAGTTGCTGCTGATTTTTGATTTAACCATAGAATTTGGGAATTTTGAGGAGATATGATGATATTCACCGATATGGAAGGGAGCATCTGCATGACAACCTGGAATTCCTTGATGACCTAATGATAGCAAAAAGTTTGACCTGTTTCCTCAAGACATCAATCTATTCAGTCATGAAGCTTGCATCATCAACTTACACGGTGGTGTTAGCAAAGGTTACCTTCATCAAAGTCTATATATTGTGTGTATTTGAAGCATAAAAGTGTTGTTAACATAAGAGTTTTGTAGAGAGAAATTTGTTTAGCCATAGAGAGGTTCAATCAATGGCGGTCACTTGTTGAAACACGGTTCAGCTATGTGATAAAGTATTTAAAAGAACAAAAAGTGGTGGATAATGATGAATAATGGACAAATTAATAAATATATGTTTTTGTGATCCCTTAGAATTGGATTCTGGTGCTCAGTTGGATTGAATGTGATAAAAGTTGAGTTTACTATTCTTTAACAATTGTTATTTGAACAGTATTATTAGATGAGGAATCAAGGTGATGTGGAAAATAAGAAAAATAATAACCAAGAGTAAAAGTCTAACAATAATTAATTATGTATTTTAATTGTGCAAGGAATGTACATATTTTTCAAAAATTTTTAGTTAACAGTGTACATGATAGTAAAAGCTTCTAGTTTTATTTATTTATTATTTACTTTTTTAAAAGCTACCACATATTTAATTCAGTTTAATACATTTCCCAAGGTGTTGTTACTTTGCAGTTTATATGACAGAAAGACTTGATAGTTCATATATTACAGTATGTGACCAAGCATTTTGTTGTATGATTAATTCCATTATACATTTAACAGTTGCTACAAGATACATGAGAACATAGGTGATAAGGCTCAAAAGCAAATTTGACTTGTATGAACAGTAGCAGGAAGAAATGAAGGCTAAGCTATTGTAATGGTGGAAAAAATGTTCTCCAATGGAAATGCACTCTTTGCATATTCGAGTTGCTTTGCCCACTACGTTCATGTCGCTACTACAAAAGTAACAATCACATTTTTTTAACAGTGCCCATATGTTTCCAACTGTTTATTAGATGAATATTACCACTGATAAAATGCCATGTGTATTCTCATGGATTTAGTACAACCGCATCGCTAACAACAAACAAATGAACACAGTACACACAGAATACCGATCACATTATTAATAATCCATTCATACACAGTATGAGACATAGTTACAATTCGTGTATACGTGATATGCAGTATACACTGACGGAAAAAATGGCATCGCCAAGAACGACTTGTGCGCCATTAACGAAAGTTGGTAGGCGTGTTTCTACGTCTGAAATATAAGTAGTAACGAATTTCGCATCACTATGAGGAGGCAAATAAAGTTTGCTTTAAATACACGCTGTAACGGTCGTTAACATTAGTTACCTTTGAGACTGGACGTGGTGAGTTGATTTTAGTCAAGAATGCCTTTAAAGCAACAAAGACGCCATTATCAACACCTCAGTGAGTTTTAATGAGGTCGCGTAAGAGAGTTACGAGAAGGTAGATGTTCCTTCTACGATACAGAGTAAGGACTCGGCAGTACTTTATTGCTGGCAGTGATTGTCACGATAATGTACAGTCTCGAGACAACCGGGCTCTAGATGGTCACAAGGCATTACCGAGAGGGAAAAACATCGTGTTCGGCATACGGCTCTGGTGCATCACACTCCACCTGCAACAGCAATCTGAGCAGTAAAAATGGTTCAAATGTCTCTGAGCACTATGGGACTTAACTTCTGAGGTCATCAGTCCCCTAGAACTTAGAACTACTTAAACCTAACTAACCTAAGGGCATCACACACATCCATGCCAGAGGCAGGATTCGAACCTGCGACTGTAGCGCCTAGAACCGATCGGAATCTGAGCAATATTTGGCACCAAACTGACACAACGAACTGTTACAAATTGGTTACTTAAAGAACAGCTCCTAGTCAGGCTCCCTGTAGCTTGCATTCCACTGACGCCAAACTAACGCCATTTGCAACTTCGGTGGTGTCAGCGAGAGCTCATTGGAGGGTGGGGTGGAGGTCTGTGTGATTTCAGTTGAAAGCTGGTTCTGCCTCGGTGCCCGTGATGGCAGTTTATTGGCCTGAACCACCGGCAACCAACAGTCTGCGTGCTAGACACACTGGACCTACACCTGGAGTTATGGTCTGGGGTGCGATTTCATATGACAGCAGAAGCACTCTCGTGGTTATCCCGCATACCCTGGCTAGAAATTTGTACGACAGTCTGGTGGTTAAACCTTTTGTGCTGCCACTCATCAACAGCATCTCAGGGGCGTTTACCAATAGCATAACACTCACACATTTACCGCTATTGTAACCGAACATGTTCTATAGAGTGTCAACATGTTGCCGTGGCCTGATAGATCAGCAGATCTGTCATTAAATGAAACAACAAGTTTACTGTTACCAGTCACCGGTAACTGGTAACAGTAAATCTGTTGTTTCATTTAATGTCAGTAACAGTCACGGTAAAGCCTAACCCAAAAATGTTCGCATTTAAAGCAGATCTGTCGCCAGTCAAGCACTTATGGGACATCATCGGACGATAACTCCAGCGTCCAGAATGAGATTTTCACTCTGCAGCGGAGTGTGCGCTGATATGAAACTTCCTGGCAGATTAAAACTGTGTGCCCGACCGAGACTCGAACTCGGGACCTTTGCCTTTCGCGGGCAAGCTGTGAGTACCGGGCGTGAGTCGTGCTTCGGTAGCTCAGTTGGTAGAGCACTTGCCCGCGAAAAGCAAAGGTCCCGAGTTCGGGTCTCGGTCGGGCACACAGTTTTAATCTGCCAGGAAGTTTCATATCAGCGCACACTCCGCTGCAGAGTGAAAATCTCATTCTGGAAACATCCCCAAGGCTGTGGCTAAGCCATGTCTCCGCTATATCCTTTCTTTCAGGAGTGCTAGTTCTGCAAGGTTCGCAGAAGAGCTTCTGTAAAGTTTGGAAGGTAGGAGACGAGATACTGGCAGAATTAAAGCTGTGAGTACCGGGCGTGAGTCGTGCTTCGGTAGCTCAGTTGGTAGAGCACTTGCCCGCGAAAGGCAAAGGTCCCGAGTTCGACTCTCGGTCGGGCACACAGTTTTAATCTGCCAGGAAGTTTCATATCAGCGCACACTCCGCTGCAGAGTGAAAATCTCATTCTGGAAACATCCCCAAGGCTGTGGCTAGCTATGTCTCCGCTATATCCTTTCTTTCAGGAGTGCTAGTTCTGCAAGATTCGCAGAAGAGCTTCTGTAAAGTTTGGAAGGTAGGAGACGAGATACTGGCAGAATTAAAGCTGTGAGTACCGGGCGTGAGTCGTGCTTCGGTATCTCAGTTGGTAGAGCACTTGCCCGCGAAAAGCAAAGGTCCCGAGTTCGAGTCTCGGTCGGGCACACAGTTTTAATCTGCCAGGAAGTTTCATATCAGCGCACACTCCGCTGCAGAGTGAAAATCTTATTCTGGAAACATCCCCAAGGCTGTGGCTAAGCCATGTCTCCGCTATATCCTTTCTTTCAGGAGTGCTAGTTCTGCAAAGTTCGCAGAAGAGCTTCTGTAAAGTTTGGAAGGTAGGAGACGAGATACTGGCAGAATTAAAGCTGTGAGTACCGGGCGTGAGTCGTGCTTCGATAGCTCAGTTGGTAGAGCACTTGCCCGCGAAAGGCAAAGGTCCCGAGTTCGAGTCTCGGTCGGGCACACAGTTTTAATCTGCCAGGAAGTTTCATATCAGCGCACACTCCGCTGCAGAGTGAAAATCTCATTCTGGAAACATCCCCAAGGCTGTGGCTAAGCCATGTCTCCGCTATATCCTTTCTTTCAGGAGTGCTAGTTCTGCAAGGTTCGCAGAAGAGCTTCTGTAAAGTTTGGAAGGTAGGAGACGAGATACTGGCAGAATTAAAGCTGTGAGTACCGGGCGTGAGTCGTGCTTCGGTAGCTCAGTTGGTAGAGCACTTGCCCGCGAAAGGCAAATGTCCCGAGTTCGGGTCTCGGTCGGGCACACAGTTTTAATCTGCCAGGAAGTTTCAACTCCAGCGTCATTCTCAAATAGCATTAAGCGTCCCTGTATTGATCGACAAAGTGCAACACGCGTGGACCTCCATCCTACAAATGGACATTCGGTATCCGTACAACGCAATGCATCCACATTTGCATGCTTGCATTCAACATTCTGGCGGCTATACCAATTATCAATGTACCAGCATTTCACATTTGCAATGGCTTATCTCGTGCTTACATTAACCTGTGATCTTGCAGTGTTAATCAATTAAATATGTTTTCTATACAAATGTATTCCTGAAATTTCATTACTCTACATTACTTATTTTCCTGTATTTTGTCCTTCAGTCTATATGTAAAAAATGGTTCAAATGGCTCTGAGCACTATGGGACTCAACTTCTGAGGTCATTAGTCCCCTAGAACTTAGAACTAGTTAAACCGAACTAACTTAAGGACATCACAAACATTCATGCCCGAAGCAGGATTCGAACCTGCGACCGTAGCGGTCTTGCGGTTCCAGACTGCAGCGCCTTTAACCGCACGGCCACTTCGGCCGGCCAGTCTATATGTATCTAGCAGCCATGTACACTATGATAAACGGGAACTGTATATCATCATGACGCAATTGTACAATCTTCAGCTGCAACACAGTGTGAACCAAATGTCTTCTTGAATGAAAAATAATATGACAACCATATACGGAGGAAGAGTATCGTTTGCGCCACAACCATACAGACACATTAAGTAATATACAACCTTTAAAGTATTTGTGGCTGCATGTCACACACCCTTGGCCCACCTTAGGGTGGCACCTGACTCTATATGATATTCCTGTATTTGGAATCATGGATCCAGGAACTCCACACTTTGCGATCAGTTATAAAAGTCTGTCTTCAAGCCTGTAACTGTGTTGTTTGCTGTATTTATGGCGTAAAGTTTATCAGCTGCATATCAAGTCGTGGCTAATGCGTTGGGGTAGCACTTGACTACCCTTTATGGGTAACAAACCTTCACGAATAAATTAAGCTGTCTGTATCCACAGAAAAAATTTTGATCTTCAACTTTTTTCGCCAACTCACAATGAAAACGGTACATGCGGAGTTTTGATCGGTACAGTACACAGATACTGACAAACAGTAAACTGTATTGCAACCTTTGTCATTGTATGTTTCTTGTTAACTCTTCAGCAGTTGATCTACGACTTCAAACGTTAATAATAATAATAATAATAATAATAATAATAATAATAATAATAATAATAATAATAATAATAATAATAAAAATATACAGCAATGGTAGCAGTCTGCAGTGAACTTCTGAAGACACGATAGTGCGTTCAGTGCTTAATAGCATCCGTAAGATACTGTGTAAATAACATTTCTCTTCATTTCCAAAAAGTGTGGAAACTCTGGATAATAACTTATAGTGAACATCAATTGACAAAAATTGAGCAAAAAAAAAATAAAAATATTCCTAGCCATGTCCAGGCTGTAAAGTTAGCTAATAAAATCCCTCCAGGGCTTCGGCACTTTCTTCACGCGAATGCCCTGACCACTTTCTATTGAACAAGTGAAACTACTTGCGCTAATACCTTGGAAAGGACGACAAATATTATGGAGACAATCTCTCTGATCTTTGCAATGTGTTGTGTTAAATAAAGTGAGACGTCGCGTATTTTTTGAGCTATCACAGCGAATTATATGCCTTACCCTCTTGAGTTGTTACTTACTATAAGAACACTTAATTGTTTGTAATGGAGCATGCTCCTCCAAATTGTAGACATTCTCCGTGGTCGCTGCCACTTCAGCTGTTCTGATAAAGTACGATTGTTTAAATAACGTGGTAGTGTTCATGATATCTAAGCTTACGTATGAAAAAAATCCACGACAAAGCGCGTAGCATCGTGATAGGATTTTTTGACGTAATGAAGACATAATGACGACATGTTGACGATGTAATAACGACGTATTGAAGACATGTGAAACATAGAAGTTATATGCCAGTGGTAGTTGAGGAATCATTAGTTTCGTTGTATGCTGAGAAGATATAAAGGCTGATCAAAAAGTTTCCGTTTGAGGGTGTTGCTGCAGCGTGTATACACGTAGCACGACTCCGATGCGAGATACGAGCACCTACATGTAGGCAAGAAGTTAGTGTGGCATTCGTGTCTTTTCAAGTGCGTGCAGTAAAAACAGAATCTTGGGCTACGGCGATGTTATCACCAAATGCGCCCAAACAGGACCAGCGTACTGTTATTCTTTTCTTGGCCACCGAAGGACAAACACTGGTACACAACAATCAGAGAAAGAAGAATGTGTGGGCCGGCCGCAGTGGCCGAGTAGTTCTAGGCGTTTCAGTCCGGAACCGCATGACTGCTACGGTCGCAGGTTCGAATCCTGCCTCAGGCATGGATGTGTGTCATGTCCTTAGGTTAGTTAGGTTTAAGTAGTTCTAAGTTCTAGGGGACTGATGACCTCAGATGTTAAGTCCATTAGTGCTCAGAGCCATTTGAACCATCTTGAAGAATGTGTATGGGGCAGCATGCAGTCGAAAACCACCGTTGTGGAATGGAGCGCCAATTTCTGTGCTGATCGCTATTCGACACAAGACGTCGGTCTATCTGGGAGGCGAGCCTCAGCTAACTCAAATGGGAGATTGTCGAGCACCCAACCCATAGTCCTGATTTCTCTACATGCGGTTATCATGCCTTTAGTCTCTTAAAAAAGGCCTTCAAGGGTCGACGATTCATGTCGGACGAGGATGTGCAGCAGGCAGTAACGAACTTCTTCACAAAGCAGGACACAGTGTTTAACCAAACGGGTATCTTCAATCTGGTGCGTCCGCGCAATGAATGGCTCAGTGCTCACGGCGATTTTGCCTAACTGACATACCTATTTTGGATCGTATGGCCTTCGAAGGAAAATATTTTGATCGCCCTTTATATACAGATGTTGTTTGATTAAGTTGTGTTGTGTACATTATACTGCATACGTAGCCTAGACTTTTCTTAGATCTAATAGTCACTCTCTGCGAAAACGAATTACCGACATTCGCTGGTGACTTATTTGTGGTGCGAGCCTAGTAGATCTGTCGTAGTTGTTTAAATTCCAGAACTGGTGCATCGCAAAGTATATATGAGCGAGCACAATGAAGTGTTTAAATAAATATGACGGACACATTACACTTTGAGGTATATCCAATGAATTGTCAAAACTTCACTAACAGCATTACTGAAGTCGTTTAAATAAAATTATTCCACGGTCGAGTATGCTGCGAAGAAAATGGATATATAATATAACATTCAGCTACAAAGTCATGGAGCTCATAGCTTGCGTATGTATTTTGCAAGAAACAAACCTTCAGTAGATGGAAAGATAACGTTAGTGCAGCTGGATTTAATTAAAGTGGTCGTCTCTGCAAAAGTCGAATTCCACTGTCACATCCTGGGGGCGTTGGCAGAGGAGGAGGGGGTGGGATGTCGAAACTGGAGGGAAAATTACACGTGATGTCAGAACCTTCCGGAGCCGTAGGTGCTATTAGGAAGTACGAGTGAAAGCCGAATGTGGAAATGGGTCAGCACTGACGACAGTGGCGTAGACGGGAAAAAGGTGCCTTCATAAGTTGGTAACACAGACCCTAAGTTATGAAGAAATCATTGGTCTTGTAATGGAAGGAAGTGGTGGGTAGAGCCAGGCTCGACCATAGTACGAAGGCTCAAACAGATGTATACTGCAATAGTTATGCAGAGATAAGAGGCGTACACAGGATAGACTAGCGTGGAGACTGGGAGAATAGCGTGGACACTGAAA
This sequence comes from Schistocerca nitens, assembly GCF_023898315.1. Lineage (NCBI taxonomy): Eukaryota > Metazoa > Arthropoda > Insecta > Orthoptera > Acrididae > Schistocerca > Schistocerca nitens. The sequence goes on from NC_064616.1 coordinate 717,178,864, forward strand.
GAAACCACTACAACAAACATTTACTAAAATACTGCGATGACAACCGATCTGGAAGGAGACTGGGAGAATAGCGTGGACACTGAAAGAAACCACTACAACAAACATTTACTAAAATACTGCGATGACAACCGATCTGGAAGACAACAACGAACTGAAAAATATATGATAGTGTTTCTGTTGCTTCCGAAGAGCAGAAATAAAATATTACTTCAAAGATTAAGATGTTTTGCGGATGTGGCAGTTTTGCTCGTTAACGCTTATTTTCAGTTTTGATGAACTTACCTTTACAGGTAAATTTAACTTAGATCTAATGAAGTATACTTTACAGTTACATAGCTTTGCCTGACACAGGGCGAAATGGGATGTTTTCGTAACAGTGATGGCAATTTTCACAGGAGCTTTAAGGAATGAATGCTTTTGGCTGGGCTGTTCTCTTTAGCAATGACATCGCCATTTCCGCTTCCGCTGTCCCCTTGAGGTGATTTCTACGAAGGAAGTAGCTCGTGTTTTCACGCTGCCTGGTAACGTAAACATCTAGATCCCTCTGAATATTTATGTTCGGCGGCACTTGAGTTAAACGCCGGCTTTGAAAGATTATCAGCATCTGGACTGTGAGTTATGAACAGCTTACACAGAGTTCTCGGAAACTATGAGCTTAGTCGCAACTTTCATAAATGTTTCAAAACGAAACGCGATCTTCCGCAGTCTTCTTTAGAAGCATGTATTTTATCTGCAGCACGCAAGCTACCCTTTTTCCAAGCTATTTCAGGCACAGTTACGGAAACGTATTTCATATTTTAAATGTCCTTAGAAGAGTATCTGGTTATTAAAAACCACTGAGAAAATCTGTACAGAAACGCTGATATATCAACGAGAATGTGAAAAAGCAGGCGTAGAAAAAGAAAAAGTTGTCATACTTCGCAGCTGATCAAACGACTTGTCTTCTATTTACTACGTTACATTTTCCGTTTGATTCATTTATGTCTCATCTCCAGCATAGGCCCTTTCTATGATTAGAAGGCAAGATTCTGTTCAAAACGACGATGTTACTGACAGTAGTATTTCGATGAACCATAGATAAATAATAAAAAATAGAGTACTGTGCATTGTACATGGAAGTACCTATTTGACACCAGTTTTTACAGTATTTCCTACTCTATTGATATTCTTATCGTACAATGTGACACTGTTATTGCTACAATGAAATTTTTTACCCATCGTCATAACCATTTATTGGGAATTCTTTTCAGTTTGTCATCGTCTCTTATCATGACTGCCGACATCACGAAATGTCTGTGCTGTCTAACAGCTACATTAAATCTTACACTTAATCCCGAAATCAGCATTGATAGTCGTCCGTTATAGTGATAACTCTCATGCTTTGAATAAAATTTTATTTTATTTCACAAGTCTAGATCCGTAGGACCAAACCTAGGAGCAAAACCTGCCAGTTCACGAAATTACAACAGGAAAGTTAAACAGAGAAAATAAAATGTTTCGGGTTCCTAAACAGATGTCAAGCTACAAGTTTATTTAAATGAAATCAGCAGTATAACACAAGAATCAGCTTAATTTTTCTAGGAACTCCTCCAAGGAGTGACCAGTGAGGGAACTCTTCAGTCTCCATTTCAAAGAGCGTGGATTACTGCCAAAATCTTTGATTTCTTGTGGTACCTTATTGAAACTGGATGCAGCAGTATACTGCACACCAAATGCAGGTTGGATATCTGCCCACTATTAACTGAGTGAAAGCGGCTAATTCTTGGGAATAAGCTGATATTGTCAATAAGCAATGACAGTAAAGAATATATGTATTGAGGTCAGTGTCAGAATACCAGTCTAGTGAACAGGAGTCAACAAGAGGTTCGCGAACTTACACCATTTATTGCCCGAGACGCCCGTTTCTGGGCCAAAAATATCCTTTGAGAATGGGTTCAAATGGCTCTGAGCACTATGGGACTCAACTGCTGTGGTCATCAGTCCCCTAGAACTTAGAACTACTTAAACCTAACTAACCTAAGGACATCACACACATCCATGCCCGAGGCAGGATTCGAACCTGCGAGCGTAGCAGTTGCACGGTTCCGGACTGCGCGCCTAGAACCACGAGACCACCGCGGCCGGCTTTGAGAATGGGAAAAACTTACCCCAAAATATAATACGAAACGTCGTAAGCGAATTAAAATAAGCAAAGCGTGCAACGTTTCGTGTAGAACTATCACTTACTTCAGATTCCGTTTGAATAGTAAAAATGGCAGCATTAGGTCCTTGTACAAGATCTAGAATGTAGGCTTTCCATGGCAGGTTACTATCTATCTGAACAATTACAGATTTGAACTGTTCTTTTCCACTAATCATATGCCCATAATGTGAAATTAAAACGTCGGGTTTTGTTGTATTGTGTGTTAGAAACTGTAAAAACTGAGTCGTACTGTCATTTAGCGTTAGTTTCTTTTCTACAAGCCATGAAATTATGTCTTGAACTGTAGTATCTGAAACACGGCCGAAGCCGCAAACAACGTCATTTACTACAAAGCTAGTGTCATCAAAAAACAGAAATATTTTAGAATCACTGTGATACTAGAGGGCATATCATTTATATAAATTAGTAACAGGAGTGGCCCCAACACTCATCCCTGGAATAACCCCACATTTAACCATGCCCCACTCAGACCCCACATCATAGCCATTCTCAACACTGTGGATAATGACCTTTTGCTGTCTGTTGCAAAAGTAAGAGGTGAACCAACTGTGAGCTACTCCCGACATTCCATAATGGTCCAACTTCTGGAGCAATATTTTCTGATCAACCCAATCGAACGCCTTAGTTAAATCAAAACAGATGCCGAACATTCGAAACCTTCTGTTTAATCTACCCAATACTTCAAAAAAAGAGAATACAATACTTTCAATTGTTAAGCCACTTCTAAAAGCGAACTGTGCATTTGGTAGCAAAATATGTGAAATAAAATGATCAATTATCCTTACATAAACAGTCTTTTCAGTAACTTTGGCACACACTGATGGCATAGTAATAGGTCTAAACTTATCTACAGTATCCTTTTCCCCCTTTTTATTAACCGGCGTTACTACTGAGTACTTTAATCGTTCAGGAAACAGACCATTCTGAAAGGAAAAATTACAATTTTGGCTAAGTACATGGCTAACAAGTGCAGCACAGTACTTTAATGTTCATATCCATGTCAATGAGAGTCATTAGTATTCAGTTATTTAATTATTGACTCAATCTTCCCCTTTTCAGTATCACAGAGGTGTATTTCAATCATCAATCTGGGAAGGGCATTTTCCAAGAGAGTTATATGATCCCTGTAGAAACTAAGTATTTATTTAATTCACCAGAAATGCTCAGAGAGTGATTGTTAAATGCTGTACATATATCTGACTCACCTTCAACAGAAATACTTTTACTACCAACTGACTTCATATCGTCGACCTTACGCTACTGACCACAAACGTCCTTCACGACTGACCCTGTGGTTTCAATTTTATCCTGTGAATTAGCTATTATATTTACGTACCACATACTCTTCGCCGTCCTAAAAGCATTTTAAGCGCCTATGTAATGGGCTACTGTAGCTACATTGTGACTACTTCTAACATTTTGATGTAATTCCCACTTTGTTCTACATGATATTCTACAGAATAAGTCCAAACAGTTTTCACTTCTTGGAGAAACTAGTATCAGCTGCTCTGACAAAGCAGAACTCAAATTTTCGGCTAGCTATTTCTTCTCATGAGAAGTTGCTCATTACAGTCAGATTTCTTGGCGAAATTGTGTGAATGGCGTTAAAAATGCAGCAATGTAGAGTTTAATTTTTGTAAGACTACCTAGTATGGTACTTTAATCAATATGGTACATACAGGGTGCTAGGTGCTTATTGGTGATTGAGGTCAATGTACTGAACAACATTACATCAATATTTACTTCATTTGCGGGCTGATAATTATAGATAATAGAAGTAAGATGTTTTAGGTTGGTTAGTACTTCCAAGTGTATGTAGCACAAGCTAGTCATTAACGTTTATTTTCTCCTTGGCTGCAGGTCAACTATTGAAGTGTGGGCATGTTTACTGGAACTGGCTGATCTATACTGAAAGCTGTATTCCACTTAGTGATGCAGTTACAACGGTAGAGAAAACATCAAGTGGTAAATTATGTGACATGTTTGCGGGAAGATGTTCGATGCAACGAAAAAACACACAGGAGTAGGTACATAGTAAGGTACCAGTAATGACAATATCTGCACATATACTCCTAACATCCTGTATACAGATAGTGGTTAAAAATGAATAAACCTTGGATTGCTTTTCTACAACTGGTCAGTTTCGCGAAGTAGCATATTAGTCAGCTTGAGAAGTATCCAGTATGTTGTTGGATCTGAAGTGAGATCAGTCATCATATATGACGTAGCAGTATACAGTGTAGCAAGCTGAAATAATATGTAAAATAAAAATTCTGTCAGGAGTGGTAAGTTAATATATTTTTTCTTATTACTGTTGTATTAAATATATATCGTGTGCTCGTGGAGGTTGGAGAGGGGCTCCCGCACCTGAGCGTGCGCCGGTATGTGTGTGTGTGTGTGTGTGTGTGTGTGTGTTTTATGATTATGACGGAGGTGTGGACTGTTCATCCTGTTATCAATAGGCTTGTGGCCTATCCAACAATTTTTATGATGTCCCTCCTTAGTCATCAGACGCATTTTCTCCGTTTCCGCAGATATGTGTAATTTTGTTTTTGCGGCATGTGGCTGGAGTTAGCCCAAACAAACGTTGCACGTCACGTCTTTTGCGTGACACCCAGGCCCGATACGAATTAAATGGGCAGGCAAACACGAAGAGCAAGCAGTGTTTCAGCAGCGACTGAGAAGCTCTGGTGCATGACGGTGGCAGTTAGTAGGTGTCAGGGTCGTACTGTAGGCGCTGAAGTGCTGCTTATTCTTTCTGTTTTACTGCCCCGTTAATGAGTTTCGAAAAAACGAATACCGCACCAGACGAATATTGGACAACTCAGACGAATGGTCTCGTAAAATTCAGCTTTAAATTTCATTTTATTTGTGAAGAGAAAACAAGACGACGCTTTCCGTCGACAGTGTGCATCGCATGAAAGATATGACGAGCGGTATTTGTTTGGGCTGACTCCAGCTACATATGGCAGAAATGAAAAAGCTAATATCTGCACTTACACCAGAGAATATATATGAAACAATTGGTTTACGTGAATAATTTTTAGTGAATCCTAATTATGAGGGTGTAAATGTGGCGATATTGTGAGTGGGGCTTAAGTTAGTGGCTTCTGTACCAGTTAATGGCTGTATTGAAACTAACGTCTCTTACATGATACATCTAAGGATTGCTTGAGGTAATAAATGGAATATGTTGTAAATTATATAAACCGATAGACATACTCTTAATCCGACAGAAGATGCAAACTGTATATGAGGTTTTGTCTGTCAGACCCCACTACTGCTTAGTTAGAAGCCAATAATAAAATATGAATGGAGAGTCAGAGGAAAGGCAATTAATATGCGCGTTTGTGAGTCCGTGTGCTCGCGCGCGCGCATGTGTGTGTGTGTGTGTGTGTGTGTCGCATGCGCATGCACATTCGCATGTGCGTGCATCCATATACAATGTTGTAGGATGCTAATAAAATCAGAGATGACACTGTAGTAAATGTAGTCATTTTTGCATTTAAGATGTACTCAGGTTGTTTCCTTTCATGTTTGTATATTTTGAGTGTTTCAAGGAAAGGCTGGATGTGTAGAATTCCGTATCTTTGCTTACTTCAGTGTACACGAAGAGTATGTCATGTTGTACATTATGTGAACACGATAAGGAAAGGAGCTTGTAGCTACTGGAGGTATTTGCATGTACTGTCTATCTTTGCAATCACGACGTATACAAAAATATTGAGCTCTTTACTAAAAAAGTTATTTGTTTTGTTATCTTCAAAAGATTGTTCCAGTGGGCACCTGAAAGATGTATCCATAATAGATGCATGACATGTCAACTGACAAATGCATATGATGATGCAGATTCAACCCTCCAAAATGCATAGTGGAAATAAGATACACTGTAAATGAATATGGTAGCTTTTACTTTCGTTTTATTTTCATAACAGCCATGGCAAAGCCCAACCTAAAATATTCGAAATTTAATCAGCCCGGTCAACAATCAAGACTATTTTCAAATATAAAATCATCTCTGAAAACCTTGCAATGATGACGCAGGACATACAACTGAATATCAAGAAAACTTCATTCTAAATTACCATAAAGCAAAATTCGAAAATGTGAGAAAACTATGAGTGTAAAACGAACTCAATTCAATTTTACATGAAAAATAAATAGATCAACGCACACCCTTATAATGCACAGCAACTTGTGGAAACATTGCTTCATAGACTAGAATATGAATCTGTTAATGAAATTGTCAGAACATTCACCGCATCCATTGCGGAGAAAATAAAACCGATGCAGAGAAAAAGCTATCTAATCTTACCAAACAACTGTCTCCTTCCAAACTGAATGAAATCAACCAAAAGAAACATTTTTCACTCCACTCATTAACAAATCCTGACATAATATTCACTGCAAAAGAATTAGCAGCACTGAGCAAAACATTCCAGCACTTATCAACCAAAATAAACTAGAGAACTTTATTGTCAGTGCCACATGGATTTCAGACATTGCCATAGATAATAAAAAGGACCGAATTGTAACCTGCCACAAAAAGAATGTAGTTTAGGCAAGAACATTGTAACACCATTTACTGCACACTAGAGAAGAGAAGAAGCCCTCGACGTACAGAAAGAGTTAATTAAATACTAATAATGCATTAACTGTACAAGCTGACAAGATCAATACAGCAGTGAACACAAATAGAGGAATATCCCATATGGGTAATTGCAGGCTTCTTCAGAACCTACAATATAATAGATGTTCCCAGCAACCTAATAGCCAGATTCCAAAAGGATATTTAATATATTTCAAATGACATAAGCTTCCCACTAACCCTACAAGAAGCAACAACCTTATAGCAATGAGCTCAAAGCATCCTCCCTCAGATCACTAACCAAATTTTGCAATAATAGACTCCATATCACCCCAAAAGTAAATTGTAGGAAAAGTACAAAAGTCTAATTCAATAAAATTCAATAACAGTGTAGTACTTACAAACACAACACAGTTGACAACTTGTAAAAGATGTAAGAAACCCAGGTGGAACAACACTTACATCATTTTAAATGGTTCAAATGGCTCTGAGCACTATGGGACTTAACTTCTGAGGCCATCAGTCCCCTAGAACTTAGAACTACTGAAACCTAACTAACCTAAGAACATCACACACATCCATGACTGAGGCAGGATTCGAACCTGCGACCGTAGCACTCGCGCGGTTCCACACGGTAGCGCCTAGAACCGCTCGGCCACTCCGGCCGACGCTTCATTTTACTTTCAGAAACTGTGCTCATCTATACCAATAGATCACAGAGCAGATAGTTGATGCTGACCTATAAAACCACACATCTACACAAATTACCTAATGAATGGACCTACCAGAACTCATCCTCATGCGCAAATATTTAAAATTCGACATTAAACTTTACCAGCGAACCAATTGCCTTACAATGGGATCAAACCTGTCTATGGTGTTAGCTGCAATATTTAGCAGGAAAGATTTTGAATTCCACCACACAACACTCAAAAGCATTATTTATTACTATTGATGTGTGTATGATGCTGTAATTTTAATCTGTGGCACAAAAATTTATATTAGTTAGTAAAACCAATCGTTCACCAACTTCTACGAAATTACGGAATAAATGGCATCATAAACTTCCTAGATCTGATCATTAGAATGATGACTAGTAAAAACCAATTTGAAAATGATTGTAAAACTACCGCTGCACACACCACCATCCACAAAACTTCTTGTAGCCCCGCAACCTACAAAATGGCAGCATTCCAATATATGATAAACATATCAGACCAACTACCTCTCTCTGAAGTTTCGTAACAATCACTGTAATGCCTAATAAAAATGTTTGCAGTGTGCATGTAATATGGAACATTTACAGACCTTAAACCTTCATGTGACCTGCGGCTAAACTGTTCTTTAAAATTTGATGTATCATTAAACTCAAGGTTCTTAGTGGGAAATTCAACAAAATTTATATTACATAAGTAACACATTTCTAAATAAATATAAAGATAATCCAACTACATCTCCATGAAGTATAATGTTTAAATCTTTCTTTAGTAACCTTAAGTTATAATTTTAAATATGTATGTTACAATGTAATAGCTTGATATCGTAGTTTTTCTGATTACAACTTCATAATTATGTTTAAATCTGAGCATATTATACTTATTTCCTAACCTGAAATCTGCATCTTCGCCTTACAGAATATATTACATTGCTGATTGCCAAAATTTCAACATCATGAACATGGCATGTAATGGAGATCAAACTGACATGAAGCATACTACAGGTCTGGATATGCAGATATTTGCATTTAAGTGGATGTAGGTAGGAGTAACGCCACATACATTTTGTATGTAAGAAAGATTTTGCGCAGCTAGTGTCTCATTCAGAAATCACGTTTGTTAGATCACATTATCTTACATGTAAGAAAGAGTAACACCATCTCATGTCAGAATTCGACAGCGACAGGATAGAGGTATATCGAGACAGCGTTTATCATACTGTAGTACTGCTGCTTGTGATAGTCAGGATCTTACAAATGTCATGGAAATCACTGTGTTCAGCAGGACCATACTCATTTCCATGTAGAACCGCAATGGCCAAATGCTTCTAGCGCCCAAGAAGACAGTCGTATTCTTCTCTTGGCTGAGCAGGATCATACAGCCGAATTACTGTCAATTCAGCAAGTGAGACAATATCTGGACCACCACGGACTGTCAGGACAGTCATCATTATTGCAGCTTCCTTGGAATAAGAATCAGAGACAGGTGCACTCACTGACAACACTGGACACAGGAGAGACACAGATGTCGACTTCTTTCGATAATTCATTCACTTTAGAGTGTCTTAGAGTGTATATAAACGAACTCTTCACCAGCCTGTGAAGGCCCAAGGGATGTCTACCGCTCGCCGCGTCATCCTCTGCTTCGCAGCGCAAAGTGGATGCGATATGGGGAGCATGTGGGCAGCAGATCACTCTTCCGGCCCTATGGTATACACTTTCCAGATCGAGTACCAGCTACTACCAGTCAAGCAACTGCGCAACTAGCATAACGAGGTTGAGTGCACACTGTACCAAGAAAAAAACCAGTCGTAGGTCTTTTGGGTGTGATGAACTGTTATTGTGACACTCAACAAATTACGTCATACAGAGGGAAACGAGCATCTGCCTGAAGCCCAGACAACTTTTCGCAAGAAGGTGTATTCAGAACGAAAGAGCGCTTATTCAGAAATCTGATAAAGCGGTACAAGCTAGCTCCAACAAGTCTAATACAATAGCTGACCAAACAAGAAAAGCAGAACGAAGAAAGTCGTCGCTGTCCAGTGGTGACACCCATCCGCTACAGCTTGTCATCCATTTGGGGCTGGGGTTGCTCGTGGAGGAGGGATACTGGCCTGCAGACTATCACAAATCCACCACCCTTTCCCCGCCACCTAAACTGGATTCTCACTCTTATAATATTCTGAGACGGTCATCGACATTCTCTGTACACGACTGTATCAGGGTATATATGTGATGCTGAACGCTGTCATGTCCATCAGTAAGCCGAATTGTCTTTTGTGGGGTGTTGAGAAGGGGTACCTTGCGTGTCTCAACAATACAGAAAGCTGTACCACAGGTGAAACCACAACAGAGCGATATCTGTGGAGAGGGTAGACAAACATCTGGTTCCGAAACAGAGGCACTGCTGACTTCGAGCTGGTAATCACTGAAGTGCCAGATGAAGTACCCAGTCACCTACTGTGGAAATCGTATCCAGCAGCAACAAGCACCTGCCTGAGGAGAGGACCACATGTGGACGACCCAACATATTCGCACTGCTGGATCTTCTGCTGGGTAACTATCTTTTGCAGGCGGACACCTTTCTATTGGGATGCATGTTCGAGCCTGGGCTAGAGACCGCCTTGTGTCTCTGTTGTTGTACACTGGTTCCTGAGGGCCTCCATGATTGTTGACCTCTTCCCAGTGTATGCATACATCTTTGACTTCGGCCATTCTGGGTGTCCAAGTAAAACCCGTCCATCCCGGTCTGATACAAGAGGCCACGAATTAGTCAGGCTGCCAGGAGCTGCGTGCGACACACTCCTGAGGCAGCTTCGCTGTCGCCACAGCCCGTCGCCGCTAATACGAGCTGCGCTGACGTCTGAAGTGGCAGTTGCTGACTCCAGCGCTTGGCTCAAGCGCAGCCACCGACGTCATCGAGGGCCAACAGCATCCTGTCTGCTGAAATAAAAGGATTATTTTAAATAGCGATGTTTCATTAACGGCTTGCCAAAAAGGTCCAGCAATCACAACCCCTACAACGCACATCCCATCAAGGAAGCAGCATCTTCTGCTGGTCAGACTGGGTTGGGATATTTGTGATACTTCTCCAACTTCTCCTGTCTTTCCACTATTCTTCTATAACTGTTTAGTTCCAGTCCAAAGTCCTTTTTCTTATACTGGTCTTAATCGAGACAATCCATCAGTTGCTGGTTCTCCTTTTTGCCCACAGACTTAATCTCCAACATTATTTACGGTATTTTTCCATCTTCCAATATCTTGACATGCCCAGACCGTTTTAACCTACTGTTATAAGTTCTATCATTCAACGTTTGTAATCAAATTTCCTACCCTACAGCCTCATTTATGACTCTGTATATCCCTGTTCTCCCTCATATACTTCTTAGGAATTTCATTTATCTGTCTTTGATTCTACTCTCCTCTCTTTTTATCATTGTCCAGGTCTCTTATGCATATGTCACTATGGGTGTACAGTCCATCTTGTGCAACACATGCTTATACTTCACTGGCACCTCCTTTCCCCCAACTACATATATATTCTTATTCAATTAATATTGCCTATGTTATCTAATAGATGTAAATTTGACTGTGTTGAATGTTGCACATATATACCATTTCGTTATATAGATGCTATACCCACAGAGATTACTTTCTACGTAAAATCAGAGCAGCAGAAATTTTGAGGTAAGTTGGAAAACGGAGAGGAAAAAAAGAGGGTTGGCATCAAATTTTCTTGATGTCGACATGAAAATGAGCATTTCAAAGATTCGATGACTGTGAAGAAGGGTAATAAAGGATGGTGAAAAAATGTGTGATTTCAAGTGATTAAAATTATTGAGAATTTACAAACAATTTGTGACCATAGAGGACCTGATGTGAGAGCTATAAAATGAATGTAGCCTCTTACTGATTTATGGTTAGGTGTGATTAATGAGTTAATAATCATTTTTTGAGCGCACGCCAAATCGGGTTACATCTTATGTCCCTTCACTTTAATGAATGATCACCCTCCTTTAATTATGCATTTGTAAGGCGTTGTAATCAAATAGACTGAAAATCGGGGATTGTGAGCCATCATTTTCTTAGGGCCTTTGTCCCACTTCAATGCGGGGTTAGCCTTGTTATCATGGATGTGGCAATGTTAGTGTCAGAGGGTGGCCGGGTGCCCTTCCTGCCGCTACCCCGTACTCCCTGGGACGGATTTAGTGGATCCCAGCTTTCTGCGTCTAGTGTAAGTCCTGAAATAGTGCAAACGTTTTCAAATGTCTGCAAATCGTGTAACTGAGGCGGGACATGGGGACCAGCCCAGTATTCACCTAGGGGTATGTGGAAAACCTCCTAAAAGCCACATCCAGGCTGGCCGGCACACGGGCCCTCGCAGTTAATCCGCTGGGCGTATTCGATCCAAGGCCGGCGAGCTTACCCGGGTCCAGGAAACAGCGCATTAGCGCTCTCGGCTAACCTGGCGGGTAAAATCGGGGATTGTGAGTAAATTGAAACTATTAGTCGTGTCCTGGATATTACTTCATATATTGCTCCGAATTTATTTAAAATTTGATAGAAGCTGTGTGTTTCAGGCCAGCAGTTTTGCTACCAAAGGAAAGGTAAGTAGCAGAGGGGCATACAATAAACTAAAATGAAAGGTACCAGTCTATACCTTATTTTGGTCAAGTTGTGTTAGAACACTTTTTCTCTGCAGTTCTGTTCGGTAAATCTTCAGTAGTTACTCGATAAACACATGTAGTCTATAGTATCCTTCAGTAGCACCACATTTCAAAAGCCTCTATTGTATTCTTTCTGTGGTGTCTCTCGTGCACATTTCTGTTACACACTAGTCTACTCTCCAGACAAATACTGTCACAAAGTATTTCACATCTCTTAAATTGTCATTATACGTTGACGTATTTCTCGTTTCCAGTAAACTGTATCATGATATGGCTTGCCTTTACCTTTCATCATCATCAATAATGACGTTTTTGAAATAACAATACTCGTCTATTAATTTCAGTGTATGATATCCCAATTTAAATTCTTCAGCGTACCATGGTTTAATTGGACTACACGCCATTAACCTTGTTTTACTTTTATTGATGTTCGTCGTGTAATTCCTTTTTAAGATACTATCCATTGCACTAAAGTCGCGCGGTCCAAGCGCCTTGCCACTGTTCGCACCCTCCCCCACCGCCCGTCGGAGGTTCGAATTCTCCCTCGCGCATGTCTGCAAATGTATTTCTTGTCCTTAGCGTAAGTTAGTTTAAGTCAGATTAAGTAGTGTGTAAGCCAAGGGACCACTGACCTCAGAAGTTTGGTCCCATAGGAACTTACCACGATTCCACTAAACAAATCTTCAGAATCGTTCTTCCTCTCTGACAGTATTATGCATTCGGAAAGTTTTTAATTCTTGTACCTGTATTTTAATTACCTTTCCAGATACCTCTCTAGTTGCCTTTACTGCCTGCTCTATGTAATGATTGAACAGCATTTGGGATATGCTACCACCAGGTCTCACTCTCTTCTCAACTATCGCTTCATTTTAATGTCCTTCGACTATTAACTGCGTTCTACATGATTTCTCAATAACTCTTCGCTGCCTGTATTTCACCTGTGATAGTATCAGAATATCAAACAGTACATTCCACTACTCAAAATCTGCTTTTAGATCTATAAATGTTAAAAACGTAGTTTTGTCTTCATTTCAGTCTATTTTCTGGATGTGCCGTTTGATCAGTATTGCCTCAGGTCTTCCTATTTTTCTCCAGAATCCAAACTGAACATCACTCAGATCGAATACTGCCAGTTGTTCCATCCTTCTGCAAATAATTTGGGTTGGTAATTTCTACAATTGCTTACTAAGCTGATGGTTCGGCAGTACTTACACTTGTCTTCACCTGCCTTCCGTGGTAATGGGAAAATTACTGTCTTCTCTAACTCCGAGGTTATTTCGGCTGTATATTGTATGCCTTTGTCTTGGTATGTTCCCCCGAGGATCCTTATAATTCTGAAGGAATTTCAACTACTGCAGGTGCCTTGTTTCTGCTTAGATCCCAGTTCTCCGTCATAATTTCCACGCAGTATTGCACGTCCCATCTTCCCTTACCTTCCGATAACATTGTCATTAAATTATTTCCTTTATACAATTCATCTGTGTCTTAAATCTTCTTGTCCACCTTCATTACTTTGTTTAACGCTGCCTTGGCATCTCAGGTAGCTCTTTCTATTTTCTCCAAAGGTTTCTTTAATTTTCTTGTGTACAGCAACTATGTTTAATTTTTCTGTACCCAGAAACTTTGTTTATTATTTTCATGCAAGTTCTACAGCTTTACGTTTCCCATCTAGTCACTCCTCTTTTGCTGTTTGGCATCATCGCTCGCTCCCGTTTCTTTAAAGTATGTATTTCCCTTTCCCTGCTGCATTTTATCGTGGTAGAAAAAGTGACACTACTACGAACTAGATTGAGAACCCTTTATTACATAGTAGGTGTGAATAACTGAAACAACCAAGATAGATCCCAGTGCCCAGTCGAAAGTGTCACGCTGTGCTAGTACTACGCATAAGGTAACAAGCTCGATGGATTGCTGTATGAACAACAAATGTGCATAGGCCGCCCATCAACTACCACTGAGAATTAGGCGCTGAAAATAATGAATTAAATAAAAAAGAATTTTTAATACACCGATTTTAATTCGGACCAAAAAGTATGAATTAATCTCTCCTATCTCATTACAGATTCCTAACCTCACCCAGATAGTCCTGAAAAATTGTAACTGTAATTTTGTAATGATCATGAAAATATTTGTAAGACTCAAAATAAAACTCGAGGCGCTTTTAATACATAATAGATGCATGAATCGTTTGTCTCCCAACTTTTAAACTACTTTCTTACTGATCCATGAATAGTTCACCTCGTTATTATTATCTGTCGCTCGCTCTCCACAACTTTCGTTTAAAATCACATAAGTTTTATGATAGCTGTTAAAAATTTACAATCACAAATTTTCACGACTATCCGTACTGTATTAGAATTCTGTATGTGGCTAGGAGACATTGTTTCATCCTCTTTAGTCTGATTTAAAAACGTGCTGCATTAAAAATTCATTTTTAGTTTAATAATTTTGCCGTTCACAATAATTCAGCTACGTCACCCTCACTGACAACGGGCGCTGGAACTTCACCAATCTATGTACCAATCGAGGAAGCGTCGGTGAAATGGGATACTTGCTAAACAAACTCTTGCCAAAGTTGTAATGATAATGGTTGGGATGGGCGTAGTTTGAACTTCAGATGCATACGTATACAATCTTTTGCCAATCACCAGACCCGATGTTTACCTGAAGTCAAACCCAATCAGCAGCTAGGTGGGATGGGTGCAGTTTATTCCTTGGATATCAGGAGAACCACAGTATTTTTTTTGTTCTTCTAAACAGTTTTAGCCACATATTTATTTAACAGTTTTAGGAAGTTTCTCACAATTTCCACAGGTTTTAAGATAGCTGTGAACGTAATAATGCGTGAAATGGACGAGTTTCTAATCCGAGTATTGCGATGGATAATAATTGTAAAACTGTGTGCTGTATTTTCAGTAGTAATAGTAGAATGAAATAAAAAAAGGAATCTGAAAATAATTACAACTTCTCCATCTGTAACTACACAGAGTGATTTTTTCCACCACGTACAAACGCTAGGGTTTGGCCGATGAGAGGATATGGAACAAGAAAGGTCTAATGGACTTGTGGCCAGAAATGCATGGTCTACTTGCTAGAGACCATTTATTCAATCATACATAGTTACAGAGATTGCAGTCTAATACGCGCTGTACCATACAGCCACAGTTACAGAATGTGTTGAAAATGGTTTCCATGTGCCTCAAATCATGCGTGTACGCTCCGCAGCATTTTCTGTCTCACACGTTCACATCGGCCAGGCTGCATCAGAATACTGTCAGAAGAGCATGAGTACGCTGCTCCAGTGTCTCCACATCTGGAATGGATTCTGCATGCACGATACTTTTGAGATGGACCCATAACCAGAAATCGCACGGGTTGAGATACGGTAAACGAGCAGGCCACGTAACTGGACACCCTTGTCCGATCCATCAACCAGGGAAGACACAGTTGAGATGCGTCGGAACATTAACGGCAGAGTGGGCTGGAGTACTAGCATGTAGCAGCCACATAACCCTTCGAACATCAGTGGTACTTCTTCCAGCAGGGGACGCAAAGTCACCCGCATGAAACGCCGACAGTTCCGGCCTGTTAGGCGACGTGGAAGGAAGACTGGTCCCAAAAAACGGTCACCAATTGTCCCAGCCCACACATTCCGGCAGCACCTATCGCTGTCACCATTCCATGGGGGTTTTGCATACTATCCCACAGAAGACTGTTATGAAAGATGAAGATGCCAGTCCGCTTCAAGGTGGTCTCATCTGTGAATAGCATGGATGACACAAATCCCGGAATTGTGGTTGCCTGATGATGAAACCAGTGACGAAACTGCTCCCGATGTGGAAAGTCTGTTGCTTGGAAGCCCTGCACACGCTTTAAGTGATAAGGGTAATAACAGTTGTCATGGTGAATGTTCCACACGGTCGTCTGGCTTATCCTGTACTGGCTGGCCAACTGCCTGATACTGACACGGCCCTAGTCTTCCACAGTGTTAATCACATTTTCCACCAAGTCTGGTGTCTGATCAATTCTGGTACGTCCTTCATGATTACCTGCTTGCTGAAACAACCCTGTCTCAGACAAACGGCGAAACACTGGTGCAAACATTGAATGCTGTGATTGTAGTCGGCAGGTTTTGATGAGTAAGTTTGCTAGCATCAACATATGTGACGTAAATGGCTGTTTCTTCTGACCAACGCCGACGAAGTTGTGTGGGTTAAATGATAGTGACGAAAAATAAGAGGACGACAGCTGCAAAAGTCACTGCAAACTGAATGTCGTACTCGTGAACCGTTGTGGTGTACTTTCATCTCTAATGATCTCGCTGTCGACTCGGCTTTCAGCTCTACTCTACCTCCCATCACAATTAGCTGAACTTGCTATTATTTTGCAGGAAGAATGTTACAAGATTCTCTTTAAAACCACACAGGACCTGTATTTATCCATTTCGAAAATATTGGTAGCTGTTTTCAATGGTTCAAATGGTTCAAATGGCTCTGAGCACTATGGGACTCAACTGCTGAGGTCATTAGTCCCCTAGAACTTAGAACTAGTTAAACCTAACTAACCTAAGGACATCACAAACATCCATGCCCGAGGCAGGATTCGAACCTGCGACCGTAGCGGTCTTGCGGTTCCAGACTGCAGCGCCTTTAACCGCACGGCCACGCTGTTTTCAATATCGACGCACGTCCGACACCGTATTAGGCATGGTAATGTGTTGTGGTTTTGACGTTTCCATATTCTTTTCCAACCCCTTCTAACTACCCCATCGAGATTGTACAGATGAAGTTAGGCAAGTAACGTCTAGAACAGACACGTACATTCGGACATTCTTCCACACTCCATCCGGGAACTGACCATATGGAAACATTAATATTTCGTACTATGAAAAGTATCTTGTGTTTAGTAGGAATTCACAGTGTATAGATACAGTTGTATATGAATGTGTGTGTAGAAAGTGATAAGTTGTACACGTCAACTAGATTATTTTTCACATTTCTAAAAGTGAATGAAGAATGGTGAAGAAAGAAGGTAAATTAGAGTCTTGCGTCACATCGTCGACGATATCATAGTAATTGGACCACAAATGCTATTAGGATAAAGATGGTGAAAGAAAGTCGGCCATGTCCTTTTCAAAGCGACCATCTTTTTAACGATTTACGCTAGTCACGGAAAATTTAACTCTGGGTGGTCGGCTAATGGCTTGAACCTCCCTCCTCCCGAAAGTATCTTAACCACTGTGCCATATCTCTCTATGAAATAATCGTTAAAAACAGCCATAACAAGAAGTAAAGCGAGCACTTTCATTATTGGGTACGAAGATAATCTCAATATTTCTTAAAGTTAATCAGCTACGGTACATACCTTTCATGTGTTGGGATATTCCTCGACACTACTCTCATGTCGTAATGTCACACTTCCAACGAAAGTTAAGTTCACTTTGAAGCAAAGTAAATGTTCCTCCTCAGGAAGAAACTATATATAGTTATGCTACTACGTAGGGCAAATTTCGGTGATCAGGTGACTCCCGCTTACAAAAAGATTTTATTTTTAGGACATGAATGGACTTAAATAATTACAAAAAAGAAAATAAGACCCCACTGAATTTCATGTATTCTTAAATGTAGTAGATACATACTGGTAAATATTTCAACATTAAGTAACATTAGTTAACATAGTCAGGCTATCTGCACCTGACAGAAGGCGTACTTGTCAAAACAAACCCGTTAGACTTTAAGTGAAATGGCTTTTTGTAGAGGGTCAACTTTAGGATCCACGTCTTAAAAAGAGAAAACGATCACCATCAGTAATATAGTAATTCAATATACATTAACACTAATCTTTGTGACTCAGATGGTTGTGTAATGTTTGCATTTCTCCAGCTTCATCACAATTTACATTTTCAGATACACACAACTCTTATATGTTACATAAATGAACAAAATCACCTTTATAATTAGGAAATAGTTTGATGCATGTGTGTCGTGAGTTAGTTATTGGTGCTGACAGAAATTCACGACAAACTGAATCTTCTTTCGGTGGTGCTGTCCGCTATCTAAAGGACCCTGTAGTGTCACCTTGCTATCACTAAACACGTGGAACGCACGCTGTGATGTAAGGACTTTCCCTTCAGCCACGTTCCGTTCCAAACATGGAGCGGCCAGTAGATTATTTCTAGACAGAGACAGCGACTTAAGCGACTACTTCGTCTTCACCTGCCTGGTTGCCCACACCGTCTCTCTCTTTCTTTCTCGCCGTCTCTGTCTATGAGCCAGACAGCCTGACGTATTTGTTTCCCAATTCGAACAAGCGGGGTGGTCCTTATAAAAGGGGTCCTGTCGACTCTTAAGTAGTGGAGAAGTAACGAAACGAACGTTTATTACTCCACATTGAACTGTCGAAGCATATGAGATACTATTAACATTAAATTGCCTCTAGCTTCGGATGAAATAAATGTCAATAAGCATACAAGTATGGCCGGAGTGGCCGGGCGGTTCTAGGCGCTACAGTCTGGAGCCGAGCGACCGCTCCGGTCGCAGGTTCGAATCCTACCTCGGGCATGGCTGTGTGTGCTGTCCTTAGGTTAGTTAGGTTTAATTAGTTCTAAGTTCTAGGCGACTGATGACCTCAGAAGTTAAGTCGCATAGTGCTCAGAATCATTTGCATACAAGTATTAATCATTTCAGCTGGACTCTTGCATGTATAGCGAAATGTGTTTCGTTTTTCCTGGCAATGTAAAAGTTTTCTTTCCGTGAAGGCATCACCTCCTACCTTGAAAATGTGGTAGTCCCCCTTGTATACTTATTTGTTGTTGTTATTCCTGTAATCATTATTATCATTCCAAGGGCATCAAATTGAAATCCACGCACAAAAGTTACACAAAAAAATTACGAGTTATGCAAGCATAATATCTTAAAGCGAACGGAAAGCCAAGATTTCTGCATCCTGACTAAGTTTACATGACCCTGAATGAAGAGCCCATTCATTTTACTTTCTCTGCCACTTCAAATACTCTTAACTGCGTGTCGCTCCGTCCTTAACCTGTTAAGCGTCTGTCATATCACGTCTAATGGAAATCGTGGGCATCAGTAAGTTATTTCTTGACTTTTTCGTTTAGACTCTCTCAGCTGTTCCTGTGATAAACTAAAATTAAAGTATTGGGGATTTTTTTAAATGCACCATGACACGTAGATAATTCCACGTTGAAGCCTGCACGGAGATGAGTTATTGCTACGTGATCAACTTATAGAGAAGACAGAAAATTGCAAATTGTGCCTCACGGTTGCGTAGACACAGAATAGCGCACATTGTGTCATAGTGAGCGCGATTAAACGGATATCTTGTTTCTTATGCATAAGTACTCTTTGGAAGCATTTATTAATTGACTATCCGTATCGGTGTCTCTACTGCTGATATTTTGCTACACGTATATGGAAGTGGCTTAATCATATTGCTTTAATTTGCCATTTGACTGCTTTTAGTGCGGCATCTTAAGATGTTTCACATTTTTCAATATATGTAAGCCAGGTGACAGGACTATTTTCAGTTGTTTTAGAGTATTGCACGAGTGCAACGTCATGGTATTTGGGGAGGCAGTACTGCTAGTAACAGTGTCCTTTAGCAAGATAAAATTGTTTTCATCTACATATACACTAAATAAATCACCATACCACGTTTGATGGAAGGTTCTTGATGGACATAGCCTAATTCTTTCGTACTTGCACATTTTCGCCTTCAGTATATCAGTTCGTCATGTTGCCATCATTCCTTCAGTGAAATGCAATTTTCATAATCCAGCCCAACTTATTACTCGTATATACCCCAAAGAAGTACTTATTCACCTCCACGCCTTTTGTTTGAACTGACCACACATGTTCGGCCTGTAGAAGTGTATGTGCTAGGTGTCAAGTTAAAATATGAGGGAAATCTAGAACTAAGAAATCCCCTTGACGCATAAAAAAATTATATGGTTTTCGTTAAGATCAGAATAAACAATGTCATTATATTTATTTTGTCCAACTCCGTAGTTCAGAGGTAAGCATTTCTGGTTGTTATGCAGAGCAGGTGGGCTCGATTCAGGTACTACGGGAGATTTTTACTGGGTGCTAAGACTGGAACGGGGTGCATTCAGCCTCGTGACGCCGACTGTGGATCTGCTTGAATGATAGATAGTGGCTCCAAGGTTTAGAACGGTGTGCTGACCCCATGCTCCACCATACCGCATGCAAATGACACCATTGGCAGAGGGTGGCATTGCGATCAATCGATTGGCCCGTCTGCGCCACAACCCGCAGCTTTTCTTGCTTCATGGATATGACAGGAACGATCATTTGAAGCAAACAACTTCATATGGACATAGGCCATCAGTTTGGATTCCGTAGAAATGGTGGAACACGTGAGGCAATACTGACCCTACGACTTATCTTAGAAGAAAGATTAAGGAAATGCAAACCTACGTTTCTAGCATTTGTAGACTTAGAGAAAGCTTTTGAAAATGTTGACTGGAATACACTCTTTCAAATTCTGAAGGTGGTAGGGGTAAAATACACGGAGCGAAAGGCTATTTACAATCTGTACAGAAACCAGATGGCAGTTATAAGAGTCGAGGGGCATGAAAGGGAAGCACTGGTTGAAAGGGAGTGAGACAGGATTGTATCCTATCCCCGATGTTATTCAATCTGTATATTGAGCAAGCAGTAAAGAAAACAAAAGAAAAATTCGGAGTAGGAATTAAAATCCATGGAGAAGAAATAAAAACTTTGAGGTTCGCCGCTGACATTGTAATTCTGTCAGAGACAGCAAAGGACCCCGAAGAGCAGCTGAACGGAACGGACAGTGTCTTGAAAGGAGGATATAAGATGAACATCAACAAAAGCAAAACGACGACAATGGAATGTAGTCGAATCAAATCGGGTGATGCTGAGGGTATTTGATTAGGAAAAGAGACGCTTTAAGTAGTAAATGATGGTAGAAGTAGAGAGGATATAAAATGTAGACTGGCAATGGAAAGGAAAGCGTTTCTGAAGAAGAGAAATTTGTTAACATCGAGTGTAGCTATAAGTGTCAGGAAGTCGTTTCTGAAAGTATTTGTATGGAGTGTGGCCATATATGGGAGCGAAACGTTGACGATAAATAGTCAGGACAAGAAGAGAATAGAAGCTTTCGAAATGTGTTGCTACATAAGAATGCTGAAGATTAGATGAGTAGATCACATAATTAATGAGGAGGTATTGAATAGAATTAGGGAGAAGAGAAATTTGTGGCACACCTTGACTAGAAGAAGGTATCGGTTGGTAGGATATGTTCTGAGGCATCAAGGGATCACCAATTTAGAATTGGAGGGCAGCGTGGAGGGTAAAAATCGTAGAGGGAGACCAAGAGATGAATACACTAATCAGATTACTTCAGTTTAGATAGATGCTCACGATGGTTGTACGCGAATAGCTGACCAGTTTCGCGCAATTTCCAGTCTGCCCTTTGTCAAAGACGCTTATGTCAGTGGACTTCATTTGCCGTCCGTATTGTTGCTAGAATGATTTTCCGTTCGTGATATCTGGCGTTCCGCAAGGTAGTGACATAGGGCCTCTGCTGTTTCAGATTTACATAAATGATCTAGGTGAGATAATCTGCGCAGCCCCCTTAGATTGTTTGCACATGATGCTGTAATTTACCGTCTAGTAAAATCATCAGACGATCAATTCCAATTACAAAATAATCTAGAGAGAATTTCTGTATGGTGCGAAAAGTGGCAATTGGCACTAAACAAAGAAAAGTGCGAGGTCATCCACATGGGTACTAAAAGAAATCAGGTTAAATTTTGGATATACGATAAATCGCACAAATCTAAGGGCTGTCAGTTCGACTAAATATCTAGGAATTGCAATTACAAGCAACTTAAATTTGAAAGACCACATAGATAGTATTGCGGGGAAGGCGAAACAAAGACTGCGCTTAGAAGATGCGACAAACCCACTAAAGAGACAGCTTACATTACACTTGTCCGTCTTCTGTTGGAATATTGCTTTCCAGGTAGGACTGACGGAGGAGATCGAAAAGGTGCAAAGAAGGGCAGCCCGTTTCGTGTTATCGCGCAATATGGATGAGAGTGTCACTGATATGATACGCGAGTTGGGGTGGCAGTCACTCAAAGGCGGTTTTCTTTGCGGTGAGATCTATTTACGAAATTTCAATCACCAACTTTCTCTTCCGAAGGTGAAAATATTTTGTTGACATCCACCTACGTAGGGGGAAATATTCATCATAATAAAATAAGAGAAATCAGAGCTCGAATGGAAAGATTTAGGTGTTCCTTTTTCCCAGGCGCCATTCGAGAGTGGAATGGTAGAGAAGTAGTATGAAAAGGGTTCGGTGAACCCTCTGCCAGGCACTTAAGTATGAATTGCAGAGTAACCATGTAGATGTAGATGTAGATTCATAAGAACGTAGGTTGCAGTAATTACTGGGAGATGAAGAAGCTTGCACAGGATAGAGTAGCCGGCCGCGGTGGTCTCGCGGTTCTAGGCGCGCAGTCCGGAACCGTGCGACCGCTACGGTCGCAGGTTCGAATCCTGCCTCGGGCATGGATGTGTGTGATGTCCTTAGGTTAGTTAGGTTTAAGTAGTTCTAAGTTCTAGGGGACTGATGACCACAGCAGTTGAGTCCCATAGTGCTCAGAGCCATTTGAACCATTTTGAACAGGATAGAGTAGCATGGAGAGCTGCATCAAACCAGTCTCTGGACTGAAGACCACAACAACAACAACAACATATACTATTCATGAAGAAATTGGTTAAATATTTGCTGTGTTTTAGAAAGCACAGAGACATTCCTTTGATATATGTTTATTTAATTTGTTTATGTATCTAATAATGTGTGTTAGAGCGTGTTTATGGTCGAGCGGTAGGAATATTTATTTAATTCCAAGATATTTAAATGTAAATCCAGTATTTCGAATATGTTTCATTATGTTTGTGTGGGTGCGTTGGCTTGAAGACATGGCGTGAGCGCTCTTGCCAGACACAGTGCTCGTGAATGGGGAGACTGGATGGAAGTGGCAGAAGATTTCGAGGCAGCACGGGAGAGGACACGAGAGAGTCTGGGAGAGCCCGGCGCACGGTGATGAGAGACACTTCGAGTGTGGAGCGGTTTGCGCGTGGTCGCGAGAGATAGATACTTCGGAGCGCGGACTTGTGAAGTTGCGAGATTTCCGAGGTTTCTATAGTAAAGACGTAGTATGCATTTAGAAGTGAATATCTCGCGAGCTATGTTGTCCTTCATAACTAATTACGTGCAGTAGGAATCTATTGTTTCCCTGTTATTCAACTTATATTTTATTTAACTGCTGAACCATCGACACCAATAAGTGTTTTGCAGGAATATTCCCCAGTCTCAAAAGTACTTCTACTGTCGTACTCATCATTTAAAGTCGTGAAGATAGTACCGGCAGATTTTATTTATTGCAATCTTTTATTTATAAATTTCTACGTTACATTCGCGATTTCCGAGTGATAGGAACCTCCGACCATTTGATTCGTGTGTATATTCACATCGTGTACTGTAGACTGAGCAGTATTTGGCTTGTAATGCGGCAACTACGTATGCCATCTCCTAGACAACGAAACCAGCCAAAACTTTTAATATTTCATCTCTGAGTCGGAGGATACGTAGTTGAGGGCCACCACACCACCATCACCACATCATTTTTTATTTGAAAGCCCGCAACTCTACGATAAGAAATTCGCCGTGTCAGAAAACACAGACGGTATTCTTCGAAAGCAGTAGGAGTACTACCATTGCAGAAGGCGTAAACGTTCAGCATTCATTAGCATATATGGGTGGCATTGCAGCCAGCGCGTGTACAAACACAGTTAACCGATGCATCTCTCTCATACACTCTCAGTTCAAATGGTTCAAATGGCTCTCAGCACTATGGGTCTAGGCGCTTCAGTCTCGAAACGCGCGACCGCTACGGTCGCAGGTTCGAATCCTGCCTCGGGCATGGGTGTGAGTGATGTCCTTAGGTAAGTTAGGTTTAAGTAGTTCTAAGTTCTTGGGGACTGATGACCTCAGATGTTAAGTCGCATAGTCCTCAGAGCCATTTGAACCATTTTATTCAACGGAAAACAATTAAATACTGATTTAATTTAAGAGTACCGCCCAACCTAAGTATAGTTCTATATCATTTTCTTTTGTTTACAAGATCTGATTTCCATATTAACTCGGATCAGATGTCACAAATCAACCAAAATGCGGTTACTTAAATTTGTGTATCGATACTGCAGCGTGCTGTACTTCTTTTTGCGCACGTCTGACACAGTGACAGCTGCGCTTTCTGAGTAGTTCTTACAGTAACAGTACTTCGATTTGCATACATGGTCAAGGGGGACAGTACAGTTCAACTCCATTCGAGAAGCTTAACGATGTATGACGAGATAAAAGAAATTATTCAGGTAGTGAAGGGAGACGAAAATTTAATAGTCATGGGTGACTGGAATTCGTCAGTAGGAAAAGGGAGAGAAGGAAACATAGTAGGTGAATATGGAGTGGGGGGAAGAAATGAAAGAGGAAGCCGCCTTGTAGAATTTTGCACAGAGCATAACTTAATCATAGCTAACACTTGGTTCAAGAATCATAAAAGAAGGTTGTATACCTGGAAGAATCCTGGAGATACTAATAGGTATCAGATAGATTATATAATGGTAAGACAGAGATTTAGGAACCAGGTTTTAAATTGTAAGACATTTCCAGGGGCAGATGTGGATTCTGACCACAATCTATTGGTTATCAACTGCAGATTGAAACTGAAGAAACTGCAAAAAGGTGGGAATTTAAGGAGATGGGACCTGGATAAACTGAAAGAACCAGAGGTTGTACAGAGTTTCAGGGAGAGCATAAGGGAACAATTGACAGGAATGGGGGAAAGAAATACAGTAGAAGAAGAATGGGTAGCTCTGAGGGATGAAGTAGTGAAGGCAGCAGAGGATCAAGTAAGTAAAAAGACGAGGGCTAATAGAAATCCTTGGGTAACAGAAGAAATATTGAATTTAATTGATGAAAGGAGAAAATATAAAAATGCAGTAAATGAAGCAGGCAAGAGGGAATACAAACGTCTCAAAAATGAGATCGACAGGAAGTGCAAAATGGCTAAGTAGGGATGGCTAGAGGACAAATGTAAGGATGTAGAGGCTTGTCTCACTAGGGGTAAGATAGATACTGCCTACAGGAAAATTAAAGAGACCTTTGGAGAGAAGAGAACCATTTGTATGAATATCAAGAGCTCAGATGGCAACCCAGTTCTAAGCAAAGAAGGGAAGGCAGAAAGGTGGAAGGAGTATATAGAGGGTTTATACAAGGGCGATGTACTTGAGGACAGTATTATGGAAATGGAAGAGGATGTAGATGAAGATGAAATGGGAGATAAGATACTGCGTGAAGACTTTGACAGAGCACTGAAAGACCTGAGTCGAAACAAGGCCCCGGGAGTAGACAACATTCCATTAGAACTACTGATGGCCTTGGGAGAGCCAGTCATGACAAAACTCTACCATCTGGTGAGCAAGATGTATGAGACAGGCGAAATACCCACAGACTTCAAGAAGAATATAATAATTCCAATACCAAAGAAAGCAGGTGTTGACAGATGTGAAAATTACCGAACTATCAGTTTAATAAGTCACAGCTGCAACATACTAACGCGAATTCTTTACAGACGAATGGAAAAACTGGTAGAAGCGGACCTCGGGGAAGATCAGTTTGGATTCCGTAGAAATGTTGGAACACGTGAGGCAATACTAACCTTACGACTTATCTTAGAAGAAAGATTAAGAAAAGGCAAACCTACGTTTCTAGCATTTGTAGACTTAGAGAAAGCTTTTGACAACGTTAACTGGAATACACTCTTTCAAATTCTGAAGGTGGCAGGGGTAAAATACAGGGAGCGAAAGGGTATTTACAATTTGTACAGAAACCAGATGGCAGTTATAAGAGTCGAGGGGCATGAAAGGGAAGCAGTGGTTGGGAAAGGAGTGAGACAGGGTTGTAGCCTCTCCCCGATGTTATTCAATCTGTATATTGAGCAAGCAGTAAAGGAAACAAAAGAAAAGGTATTAAAATTCATGGAAAAGAAGTAAAAACTTTGAGGTTCGCCGATGACATTGTAATTCTGTCAGAGACAGCAAAGGACTTGGAAGAGCAGTTGAACGGAATGGACAGTGTCTTGAAAGGAGGATATAAGATGAACATCAACAAAAGCAAAACGAGGATAATGGAATGTAGTCAGATTAAATCGGGTGATGCTGAGGGGATTAGATTAGGAAATGAGACACTTAAAGTAGTAAAGGAGTTTTGCTATTTAGGGAGTAAAATAACTGATGATGGTCGAAGTAGAGAGGATATAAAATGTAGACTGGCAATGGCAAGGAAATCGTTTCTGAAGAAGAGAAATTTGTTAACATCGAGTATATATTTAAGTGTCAGGAAGTCGTTTCTGAAAGTATTTGTATGGAGTGTAGCCATGTATGGAAGTGAGACATGGACGATAACCAGTTTGGACAAGAAGAGAATAGAAGCTTTCGAAATGTGGTGCTACAGAAGAATGCTGAAGATAAGGTGGGTATATCACGTAACTAATGAGGAGGTATTGAATAGGATTGGGGAGAAGAGAAGTTTGTGGCAAAACTTGACTAGAAGAAGGGATCGGTTGGTAGGACATGTTTTGAGGCACCAAGGGATCACAAATTTAGCATTGGAGGGCAGCGTGGAGGGTAAAAATCGTAGAGGGAGACCAAGAGATCAATACACTAAGCAGATTCAGAAGGATGTAGGTTGCAGTAGGTACTGGGAGATGAAGAAGCTTGCACAGGATAGAGTAGCATGGAGAGCTGCATCAAACCAGTCTCAGGACTGAAGACCACAACAACAACAACAACGACATTCTCGAAAATATGGCTGTTCTTCTCGACAACCACAAGAGAGACAAATTGCCGTTCCTAGGTTCAAATGGCTCTGAGCACTGTGGGACTCAACTGCTGAGGTCATTAGTCCCCTAGAACTTAGTACTAGTTAAACCTAACTAACCTAAGGACATCACAAACATCCATGCCCGAGGCAGGATTCGAACCTGCGACCGTAGCGGCCTTGCGGTTCCAGACTGCAGCGCCTTTAACCGCACGGCCACTTCGGCCGGCACCGTTCCTTGGCGAAACCGCACAGATATGGTTGCCTAAGCATTGATAGCTAGGATAATACGTTGTTATTAATGAGGAAACAGGTAATAAAATAACAGAATTAGTAAAAAAAAGTCAAAAATACCGATTTTGGGAGACAAGAATGCCCCGTATTGAATACTGAGACAATGTTGCAGCACTTTCAACGTGCAGTAAGAGTTAAATTGTGAAACACTGCTGTTCTGGTACTTCAACTTTTTAGGTATAACGAATGCAGTGTGAAAATTGTACGTTATTCACTTATTTCATCTTGTTTTTCTTGGCCTGATCTTCATAGGGTCGGCATGTTAATCTGGATTTGTCAGCGTTTGTGGCCGACTTCCCACCGATCTGGACGGAATTAATATAAACTCCTCCCCTCCACCTGTGTCTGCTACTGTCCAATGTGAAAGTGTGAGAATGTTTCCGAAATGTTTACAAACGGTTTAACTAAGGCTTGACGTAGGCACCAACCCAGTATTCAGTTATTCGGATATGGGAAACCACCCAAAAATCGCATCCAGGTTGGCCGGCACATCAGCCCCAATCGCGAAGCAGCCGGGCGGTTTCGATCCGGAGCCGATGCGCGTCTCCAAATCCCGGAAGTGACGTGCTAACACACCACTGTCCGGACGGTTCAATTTTGCAATATGTAGAAAGGTTAAAGTTCACAGACCAATACAATATTACCAAAAATTGTTACGAATTACAAACTTTGGACTCGAAGCCACGATCTCGCGGCTCTATACTCACTCATGAGAATTGGAAGTTCAAAATGGCCACGAGGGCGACTAAGAAAATGCGGAGTATTTTCGTGCAATCTTGAATTTTTCTTCCCATATTCAAACAAGGTACTCTGTTTTTAGAATTTCTATTTCCTTAATTTGACACAGTGGATCATTTCTATTCCTTCATATATATTAAAATGTACTCCATTTTTATATAGGGAAAGTGAACCACTCGCATTTACCTTGAATTTTATACGTGCAGTTATTGGTAAGATACCACTCTTATTGCAATTTCCACATGGTTTACTTTGACACAGCTAATTTTTTTTTCAATTTTTGCAATATAGTTTGACATTTTTCGCCATTCTATCTTAGGGTTTTCACATCTTTGATGTATATACAGCACAGATTATGCACTTTTAACCATCTTGGATTATTTACCAGAATTGGAATTATGTGGATGGGGAAAGATAAGTGGAAAACGTCAGAGCCACCCGAAGTGAATATATGTAATGGAAAAGGAAATAAATAAAACCCAGTACCCTCCCCACATCGCTCCTGGTGCACAATCCTTCGTCCTTTGTATAACAAGAATTTTTCCCTAGAAAGGTCTAGGAGGCTAAGACGAAGGCTTGAGTACTACAGGAAATAAATAAAATTATGAGAAAGGACACATTTGCTCCGATTACGAAAAATGCTACCGTAAGAGAAATTGGTTCAAATGGCTCTGAGCACTATGCGACTTAACTTCTGAGGTCATCAGTCGCCTAGAACTTAGAACTAATTAAACCTAACTAACCTAAGGACATCACACACATCCATGCCCGAGGCAGGATTCAAACCTGCGACCGTAGCGGTCGCCCGGTTCCAGACTGTAGCGCCTAGAACCGCACGGCCACTCCGGCCGGCATACCGTAAGAGAGAACTGCAGTTTATTTCCCTTTTTAACCTGTTTTCACTATCGCTTTCTAAAGAAAATAGCGGTACCTGTTTGACCACAACACCTTTATTTCTCTTCACTTATAAAACAGTGCTGTGTGTATTCAACTTTTCATCTCGGTATTTATCAGTAGGTCTTCGAATTTCTGTTACTTCACACGGTCAGTAAAGTAGCGTTTCCAGTCTGTTTATTCGTGTCATTATTCAAAACCTCAAAGGAACGGTGTTTACTTTATAAAATTAACAGCTTATTGTGTGATGTCGGCATATTCAGTCTATTCGTCGACAGTGAAAGTTTCATTCAATGGTAGTTCGACAGTTTCGTCCTTTGAAGTTGGCATCCTGAGTTTTGAAGAACAATATTTTTCACTGTGTTACACCAAGGTTGGTAGAAGGACTGTTTTTTTATCCCTTCATGTCTGTTTTGACCGGCGGCGGAAACACATTATAACTAGAATGAATTTTCTCTGGACAGCCGAGTGTGCGCTGATCATAAACGTCAAACTACCAGAAAGTTTCACATAATAATCAGTTCACACGCTTTAATCGAGACCGACATCTGGCTCCTGAGAAGCCTTGTTACACTGTCACTAGAGTTACATGCACATGTGATGATGTCATGCGGCAGTGGTCACCATGTGGCATCTGTGGATTTTCTGGGACGCTATACACCAACCAAATTGAAGATAACCTCTATCATTACGCTTTGAGACCTATAAATGAGTTTATAACGTTGCCTCCTTTTTATCTTGGGTTCAATAACCGGCTTTGTAGTTCAAAATGTCTAAAGCGGAGTGTTCTAGAGAATCAAACATCTGTGACTCCATACCATGATAGACAACGATCGTTTAGTGGTATGATCGTATCATATGACAGAGATGCTCGATTACTGATTAAAATGATGGCCTACAACGTTATATTAATGCTGTGGCGCTGCTCAGAACGAACTCACCATTCACTGAAAGTTCATTGAACACATTGCAAACATACCATATTATGCCAGAATGAGATTTTCACTCTGCAGCGGAGTGTGCGCTGATATGAAGCTTCGTGGCAGATTAAAACTGTGTGCTGGACCGGGAATCGAACTCAGGACCTTTGCATTTCGCGAGCAAGTGCTCTACCAGCTGAGCTACCCAAGCACGACTCGCGCCCCGTCCTCACAGCTGTACTTCTGCCAGTACCTCGTCTCCTACCTTCCAAACTTTACAGAAGCTCTCCTGCGAACCTTGCAGAACTAGCACTCCTGAAAGAAAGGATATTGCGGATACATGGCTTAGCCAAAGCCTGGGGGATGTTTCCAGAATGAGATTTTCACTCTGCAGCGGAGTGTGCGCTGATATGAAGCTTTGTGGCAGATTAAAACTGTGTGCTGGACCGGGAATCGAACTCAGGACCTTTGCATTTCGCGAGCAAGTGCTCTACCAGCTGAGCTACCCAAGCACGACTCGCGCCCCGTCCTCACAGCTGTACTTCTGCCAGTACCTCGTCTCCTACCTTCCAAACTTTACAGATGCTCTCCTGCGAACCTTGCAGAACTAGCACTCCTGAAAGAAAGGATATTGCGGATACATGGCTTAGCCAAAGCCTGGGGGATGTTTCCAGAATGAGATTTTCACTCTGCAGCGGAGTGTGCGCTGATATGAAACTTCCTGGCAGATTAAAACTGTGTGCCGGACCGAGACTCAGACTCGTGACCTTTGCATTTCGCGGGCAAGTGCTCTACCAGCTGAGCTACCCAAGCACAACTCACGCCCCGTCCTCACAGTTTTACTTCTGCCAGGTTCTGCAAGGTTCGCAGGACAGCTTCTGTAAAGTTTGGAAGGTAGGAGACGAGGTACTGGCAGAACTACAGCTGTGAGGACGGGGCGTGAGTCGTGCTTAGGTAGCTCATCGGTAGAGCACTTGCCCGCGAAAGGCAAAGGCCTCGAGTTCAAGTCTCGGTCCGGCACACAGTTTTAATCTGCCAGGAAGTCTCATACCATACTGCGATAACTAGATGCAAGGCGGTAAGAAACGAAACACTTTTCCATTAGACCTGGGCTTGGTAACATTTCACAATCAGTCATTAACAGTCGTACGTGGCATGAGGCTGTAACTGATGATGAGAGACGGCCGACAGCACGGCAGATATTCTTACAGACCACGAATAGGACCTATATTTCGATACCGCAAAAAACCACGAGTTACGGAGACCACTGCAACATGTGAGCTCTCCCCCACTTTGTTCTGTTATACAGAGGACTCATCTAGTACCATCGGATGTCGATCTCTGTTACAGTTTAAAGCAGCCGGCTACTGTAGTGTCTGGGCTATATCGTTGTATCATAGAGAGGGAACTGGGTGTTCCTGCCACTCTGTGGACATGGATGCAGGTCAAGTAATGTAAAGCCTTTTTGTCAAAGCAGGTCGGTTGTATTCAGGATTACAATATGCCATATTATTCCCCACTCTTTTGGATGAAAAACCTAATTTTTCAACATAATCTGCGTTCAGTGCGATGGCCTTACTGGGAGGGCCTGTATGCCCACATTGCTCCACTCTACTGATCGACGTCGGTGCCAACGTCTTGCTGCATCAATAACCTCCCCATCATCTACGTACTGCTTCCCGCTGAGTTTATCCTTCATTGGGCCATACAGATGGAATCGGAAGGTACGAGATCCGAGCTGTAGGGTAGATTAGGAAGAACAATCCAATGACTTTTTGTGAGCTCCTCTTGGGTGCCCCGAGTTTTGTGGCATTGCGTTGTCACTGAGAAGAAGTCCGTTTGAATTTTTGCGGTGACGAACATGCTGAAGTTGTTTCTTCAATTTCCTGGGGGTAGTAGAATACATTTCAGATTTTATCAGTGCACCGTGATGGAGGACATCAAACGGAACAACTCCTTCAAAGTCCCAGCAGACCGTATCGTAATGCGCAAGCAATTCCGCACAGATAGTCCATCGTTGTTCTTTACGGTGTTCTGCTACACGGCGAGGAACCCTGCAAGCATACATCGCTGGGTACCCAAAGTGGTGGACGAGCGAGTCAGACGTGCCAACAGAGACGTCCAGTTGTATAGTGTGGTGTTTTATTGTGATCCGTAGATCACCTCGAATGAGAATGTCCGCACGTTCTAAAATTGCAGGAGTCACAACTATGTGTGGCTGGCAGACTCACAAGTGATCGGACAGGTTTGTGCCACCATGTTGCGATGATGAGAGGCGCCTCGCCCAACGACTAACTGTGCTTTTGTTCACTGCCCGGTCCCCATAGACATTCTGCAAGTGTCTATGATTATCTGCTATGATCTCGTTTTCCGCCAAGAGAAACTTGTATCACCTATCGGAACTTCATGAAACTAAAAGGGCTGAAGCCGGAATATTCCACGATGCTCAACATCAAATCCTGCATATTTTCAAGCAAAACTGGATGGGAAAAAAATGTGTTGCATTACTTAGTGAACGGCTCTCGTATCATTACTTTGTGTCCTCACCATGGTATGGCATTTAGTAATAAAATGTGTATATCAATCGTAATACACTACTGGCCATTAAAATTGCTACACCAAGAAGAAATGCAGATGATAAACGGGTATTCATTGGACAAATATATTATACTAGAACTGACATGTGATTACATTTTCACGCAGTTTGGGTGCATAGATACTCAGAAATCAGTACCCAGAACAACGACCTCTGGCCGTAATAACGGCCTTGATACGCCTGGGCATTGAGTCAAACAGAGCTTGGATGGCGTGTACAGGTACAGCTCCCCATGCAGCTTCAACACGATACCACAGTTCATCAAGAGTACTGACTGGCATATTGTGAGGAGCCAGTTCAAAAATGGTTCAAATGGCTCTGAGCACTATGCGACTTAACTTTTGAGGTCATCAGTCGCCTAGAACTTAGAACTAATTAAACGTAACTAACCTAAGGAGATAACACACATCCATGCCCGAGGCAGGATTCGAACCTGCGACCGTAGCGCTCGCTCGGCTCCAGACTGCAGCGCCTAGAACCGCACGGCCACTCCGGCCGGAAGTGGCCGTGCGGTTAAAGGCGCTGCAGTCTGGAACCGCAAGACCGCTACGGTCGCAGGTTCGAATCCTGCCTCGGGCATGGATGTTTGTGATGTCCTTAGGTTAGTTAGGTTTAACTAGTTCTAAGTTCTAGGGGACTAATGACCTCAGCAGTTGAGTCCCATAGTGCTCAGAGCCATTTGAACCATTTGAACTCCGGCCGGCGAGGAGCCAGTTGCTCGGCCACCATTGACCAGACGTTTTCAATTGATGAGAGATCTGGAGAATGTGCTGGCCAGGACAGCAGTCAAACATTTTCTGTATCCAGAAAGGCCTGTACATGACCTGCAATATGTGGTCGTGCATTATCCTGCTAAATGTAGGGTTTCGCACGGATCGAATGAAGGGTAGAGCCACGGGTCGTAACACATCTGAAATGTAACGCCCACTGTTCAAAGTGCCGTCAATGCGAACAACAGGTGACCGAGACGTGTAACCAATGGCACACCATACCATCATGCCGGGTGATACGGCAGTATGGCGATGACGAATACACGCTTCCGATGTGCATTCACCGTGATGTCGCCAAACACCGATGCGACCATCATGATGCTGCAAACAGAACCTGGATTCATCCGAAAAAATGACGTTTTGCCATTCGTGCACCCAGGATCGTCGTTGAGTACACCATCGCAGGCGCTCCTTTCTGTGATGCAGCGTCAAGGGTAACCGCAGCCATGGTCTCCGAGCTGATAGTCCATGCTGCTGCAAACGTCGTCGAACTGTTCGTGCAGATGGTTGTTGTCTTGCAAACGTCTCCATCTGCTGACACAGGGATCGAGACGTGGCTGCACGATCCGTTACAGCCATGTGGATAAGACGCCTGTCATCTCGACTGCTAGTGATACGAGGCCGTTGGGATCCTGCACGGCGATCCGTATTACCCTCCTGAACCCACCGATTCCATATTCTGCTAACAGTCATTGGATCTCGACCATCGCGAGCAGCAATGTCGCGATACGATAAACCACAATCGCGATAGACTACAATCCGACCTTTATCAAAGTCGGAAACGTGATGGTACGCATTTCTCCTCCTTACACGAGGCATCACAACAACGTTTCACCAGGCAACGCCGGTCAACTGCTGTTTGTGTATGAGAAACGGGTTGGAAACTTTCCTCATGTCAGAACGTTGTTGGTGTCGCCACCGGCGCCAAACTTATATGAATGCTCTGAAAATCTAATCATTTGCCTATCACAGCATCCTCTTCCTGTCGGTTAAATTTCGCGTCTGTAGCACGTCATCTTCGTGGTGTAGCAATTTTAATGGCCAGTAGTGTATGTGCGATGATAAATATAATGTATGGTGAACGTGTTTAGGGATACTTATACGCCAACACTGAGTTGCTGGCTGTCAGGCCTGACATAAAAAAAGTCAGAATAAATTATAAAAAATGCTCAACCAACACGCGTTCATATTTGCAGTCTATACTAGTCTCTTCCGATCTATCGCTCCAGTCTCAATTTTTACCAGAGAACGACCCGTTCCACCAGTTGGTTATCCAGTATGGCCTGCGCTGTGCAGCGTACGACTGCCCGACGGCAGGACTGGTAAGCCGCTAGCCTTCGTCGTCTAGTACGCGTCCCTGCCATGCCACCTCGGTTGCCGACCTTGGGGATGTACAACAGTTCGCCCGTGCCTCGCAGAAAATGGAAATTGCCTCTGGCTTCGGCGCTTTCCGTTGGTGGTTCCCATCAACTGCTGCCCCAAGCGACGTAAGTCGTTTAGCGAGTGCCTAGAAACCGTAATGTAATCTAGGTCTAACAAGACGTGTTTCACTTAATTCACCCTGTATTTCTCTACTAGCCACATAACATTCTCTACTATTATCTGTCGTATGTTTCAGCTCTGTTCAATATTCTTATTGTGATATGTTGACGTCGTTCTGAACCCTGCCACAACACAATGATGGGGCGATACCTGGAGTAACAATAGAATATCCGTTTTACATAACATCACCATATCACTTTATGACCTTTGATTGCTATGTTATCGAGTGACGTATGTATCTTTTTCCAACCTACTTCGTTTTAGGGTTCGTGAACTGCAAAAACGGCTAGTAATATTGTAAACTACAGAATGATGCCCCCGCGGAGTGGCCGCGCGGTTTGAGGCGCAATGTCACGGACTTTGCGGCCCCTCCTGCCGGAGGTTCGAGTCCTCCCTCGGGCATGGGTGTGTGTGTTGTTCTTAGCATAAGTTAGTTTAAGTATGTTTAAGTACTGTGTAAGTCTAAGGACCGATGACCTAAGCAGTCTGGTCTCTTAGGAATTCACACACATTTGCATATTTTTGCAAAGATTGATGACAATGCCGTGGAACCATTTGTTCAGAGCGCAGCACCGCTAGTCCGTCTCTGTGATCGTCCTTTAAGGATCGACGTAGTAGATCCGGCAGAGCTTGTATTATTAGTAAGAAGTGTGTACCAAACCTTAAAGTTAAATTTATACGAACCTGTCGTTCAGTGCTAGTCAAGTATAAAAATATTGTTGTACTCGAAGACTGTAATAAATATCCATGTCGGTCATAAGCAATCTGAAAAGCTTGTAAGAGTGTTGCACGGTAGGTTGTGCTGAGAAATAATTGTTTAGAAAAAATTTCGATACGTAGTGCCGTTTCCGAGTTGATTAGCTTTGAAGTTAGCAAACCAGTCCGCTACGCGCGAAAATTCAAGCGCCCTGCAAGACCGATGTCGCCAAACGTGTTCTTCGTTTGGTGTCTTAAAACAAAACAAAAGAGTGAAACAAAAATTGGACATGGGACGGTAATAACGATCGAACCCGAGCTAACGACTGAGCAGTCGCGTACGCTATTATCTACGCTATGATATCCACTGACCCATACGACCTTATTAGACTATTTCTGACCGCCCTATATATTGCTATTCAAGTGGATATGGAAAGCATCCCAGTTAAGTACACTACGTTAAAGAATTACAGTAAAATGAACAAATATTTTATGTGTGTGCAGTAAGCGCTTGACCTCCTCCTGAAATAAATCTACGCTTGCTACGATACCCAGAACTTATACTCCACTTTACACATAACTAGTAGCGCTCTTAGTCATCTAGTTAGTTATTATGATGTCTCGCATCTATGCGTCTTATTGCACGCCGGCTGTTGGAGTATTTCTGCTTTTTATGTAACGTGTGTGTCGTATTTTCGAGTTGCCTTTGTCGCTATTCGATTGGGTTTTGCCGTAACGTCTACGTAATCAGCAGTTATATCTAAATTAGGCGACGAAACCGCTGTTCTGCAGTGGAAGCATCCTGGCATGGTCCCGGGGTCTCCGATCCCTCTTCAAGACGATGTCAGCAAGCACAACTTGGAACTTGCAAGGATAGTCTTCAAGCACTTTCCGGTTGTCTAGTTGTTGTAGATGGGACTACGAAAATGATGAATCCCATAACTTCATGCTAAAGCTGGCGTGGAAACAGAGTTCAAAGATTACCCTAGTTGTGGCGTTAGTTTTCATAACATTTTATTTATGGGAAATTAATGGGCTCGGGCTGAAATTTTAAATTGATCATTATTCCGTCATTTATTAATATATACATGAACGTTAAAATACAGTTATAATCAGCGTAGAAGTGTACTCCGAACAATGAATAACTCGCTAATTTGGTACAGTAGTTTAGGATGAACAATTCGTACTTGTAACGTTCCAACTTTTGGAATGCTACGTCAGCGACTAGGTATGAAAGGGGCAGAAATACTGTTCCGGTAGCTTGAAACGCTGAAACTGCGTCACTTTAGGAGGGAAGTCGAACGCACGTTTTTCACCAAAGCTAATTCTGGATTGGAATGATAAAGGAGTAAGAATATTTTTATCGAGGCACCGGTTTCACGTGCGTTTGTGATCTTTGGATATTTCTGCATTGCGCGATTGGCAGTTAGCATTTACACAGCATGATTAGTGAGTTTTAACGTTGCTTTATTGTCAGAAGTATTAGATCGACCGAGACTGTGATTTAATCGTAACACAACTTCTGAAATACTCTAACTTTATTGTAAAATAGAATGTTTGTGGATGAGTTGTAATTTAAACGAATCTCGAACTTTGATGAAGTGTTTAGTACAATTCCTATACCGTAACTCCAGCTTCAAAAAAATATTAGGAACCCATTTGTTTATTGTGATAAGTAAATAATTTTTATGGAACTTTAAAAGCTTTTTTTAATTTTCGATCAATCGCCTTTTTGCATCTGTAAGGTTTATTGAACTTTACAACACCATTAAGTGTTATTAAAATTATGTTCTGTCCAGATGAGGGACATTCGGGAAGTTTTGGTCCCGCATTTATCTCGTTTTGTTTATACAGCTGCACTAGAAAGTTCCAAATATTCAGCTCAGGAGTCACAGTTGTTTTGATATCCACCAGCAAGCACTTTCCAGTCGCAACTCCCAGCAGTATTTTCAATTAACTATCTAGCAGCCGTAATAGGAAGGCTTTTACTTTGTTTTCATTGCGGTATTTACGCTTTTGACTCATTTTCTGTGCTAATTTAACAAGCTTAGACCTGCACACGGCTACAGAAGTATGAGGAATTGCCAGAATGGAATAACAGCTACCGGTTTCCTTCCAGTGGAAGAGTAATTAATATCGTTGATACATCGGAAACTGTCGCATTCGCACCATGTTGAAAATAAACTACATTATGAATAGTGAAACTCTCGCACGAAGATTAAAGGCTGTACGCACAAAAGGGAAACGTATGAGTCTTGTCGAGTCCGCCTGCTGGTCATTTCGCATATCTCAGCAGACAGACTAATGGCGGAACCGACGGAGAACGCGGTGTCGAACCCGATCCGCCATGCAATTTCTATGTTCGGCCACCTTTATGCTGATGAACGCGCAAATGGGAGGAGTACGAGAAAAAAAAGCGAGGCAGCGAAGGAAACTGTGCTTACAGCGGCTTAGCGTCTGTCTGTCCGCACTGGCGTTATCGTGTGTTCATCTCGGCCGCGTTGTCAAGGCCGGAGCGACTTGCTGCTGCAGGTTATGTGTAGCGTATGAATAATGCTGCAAGTCTCCAGATTCGTTCCGCACTTCAGGCTGCCGGCAGTAGCTTTTATTTTCCCAGGGCGGTCACCGACCTCAGCTGCTATCCGTACGAGAACTGCAGTTTCACCTAGTGTCGTTGTACGGTTCACTAAAAGTTGCGATAGCTCGTGACCGTCGCGTTATTAATACATTTTCTTCTTTTACAGCAATCGACACCACTTGCTGACTGTCATATGCCTATGCCGCAATTCATCAGCCACTGTAAAACTAATGTTTGAATAAATACAACGCGCAGAGCAGACAGCGCGTCCTTGACAGCTAAAATATTGTTCTCTCCTGTATGACAATGTTCCATAATTTCTGTTCCGTGAATTGTATTCCACAGCTGCCTCTCCCACAATAATGACACCACATCTCTTTCTCTTTTTTATATTTCATGAAAAGCTATTTCGAAGTACACCGTCTAGTAACATCAATGTGACCACTTGTCAAAGGCCTGAATAACCACCTTTTGCAGCGCGACTCGAGCAGGAAGAGATTCGTCCAGATTCTAGAAAGTACCGACAGGGATGTAGAAGCACGCCGACTCCAGTGCTCCAGGTTTCTCGGTTGATAATCCAGGGCACAAAGAGCCCAGTCGAGGTAGTCCCACACGTTCTCGATTGGGTTGAAATTCGAGGAGTTTGTTGGCAAGCGGAGTATGGTTAACTCGTCCTGATGCTCTTCGAACCACGCACGTACTCTGCGACCTGTGTGACACGTTGCATTGTTCTGCTGGTATATGTCAAGGTGTTGAGAAAAAACAAAGGGCATGTAACGGATATGGTCCCTCAGGATAGATACATACTTGTGTTGATCCATATTGTCTTCCAGGTTGGAGAGA
Organism: Schistocerca nitens; assembly: GCF_023898315.1. NCBI lineage: Eukaryota > Metazoa > Arthropoda > Insecta > Orthoptera > Acrididae > Schistocerca > Schistocerca nitens. The sequence continues at coordinate 717,217,863 of NC_064616.1, forward strand.
TCACCCAGGACATGCCACGAAAACATTTCACAGACCTTAAAGCTCCCTCTTGGTTGGAAACTGCTTGCTTTCAGAGGTTTCACGCCGTACACGCCAAAGTCCATCTGTCCCGTTCGAGCACAAAACGTGATTCATCTTAAAAGGCCATCTTTCGGCACTCAGTGGACGTCCAGTTGTGGTACTGGCGTGCAAATTCCAGTTTTCGTCGCTGGTGAACAGCAGTCAGCATGGGTGCATAAACCAGACATCTGCTGCAGAGGCCCATACACAGCAACGTTCGCTGAACAGTCGTTGAGGAGACATTGCTAGTAATTCTTTGGTTCATCTGGGCGGTCATATGCTCAACAGTAGCATGCCTGTTCGAACGAACACATTTCCGCAGCCATCGTTCACCTCTGTCATCTATGGCTCGTGGTGCAACACAGTTGCCTCGCACTGGTTTTGTACGGCGCCGTTTTACCATGCATGGTATAGTTTAACAACAGCGACACAAGAATAGTTTATTAACTTAGCCGTTTCGGAAATGCTTCCACCCTTGGCCCGAAAACCAATGATCATGCCCTTTTGGACGCCAAGTAAGTCCCTCCGTTTCGAATCAAATGGTTCAAATGGCTGTAAGCACTATGGGTCTTAACATCTGAGGTCATCAGTCCCCTAGACTTAGAACTACTTAAATTAACTAGCCTAAGGACATCACACACATCCATGCCCGAGGCAGAATTCGAACTTGCAACCGTAGCAGCAGCGCGATTCCGGACTGAAGCGCCTAGAACCCCTCGGCCACAGCGGCCGGCAACTCAGTTTCCGCATAACGACAACGACTGCATGGTTTCCCATGCCGGCCGGAGTGGCCGTGCGGTTCTAGGCGCTACAGTCTGGAGCCGAGCGACCGCTACGGTCGCAGGTTCGAATCCTGCCTCGGGCATGGATGTGTGTGATGTCCTCATGTTAGCTAGGTTTATTTAGTTCTAAGTTCTAGGCGACTGATGACCTCCGAAGTTAAGTCGCATAGTGCTCAGAGCCATTTGAACAATTTTTTTTTTTTTTTGGTTTACCATCTTCCCGACACGCTTCATATACCGTCCACTGCTAGTGCTGCCAACTGCTATCTGTCAGTGGTTACTGTATGCTTACGTCGAACGTATATGGTAGCCACATAAATGTGACTGGACTATTCAAAACTTACAATATTTGTTTCAGTCAACATAGTGTTCTTGAGTCTTTGTAAATTATCGCTGAAATCACGTCTTAAACATTTTTCAGATGTTCTCGGTGACAGAAACTTTTACAGAATGACTAACAATGATACATAACTAACTTAGAACTGAGTTTTCTCTCAATGACATGTTTAGGCATTGTGTACAATCACATTCATTTCCAACACAGATTCAAGGACAGCACGTCAACACATTTTTAACAAAATTTCGCATTCCTAACAACTGAACAGAAACAGCAAACACATGAGGACAATTTCAATATACAACGAAAGTAGGTTATCACTCATAATACCTCATAACCTCGTGGAATGATCTTCGTGTGAGTTGCCACCCAGTGAGCTTCATTCTCCCGCTTCCTGTCTGCCAAGCGGTTTCTTGTTAGCAGTCCTCAACTCCCAGATAGGGGCGTACGAGGAAAATAGTCCTAACTCTTTCAGAGCAAATTTCTTGTTAAAAGTGTGGTGTTGAGCTGCGTATATTCATCAAACTCTGCAAGAAACTTTGATATACTTCTCTTTAAACGTTTCGAATGATAACAGTGATAAATCAAATATTCAAGGAGATATGATAAGTGACACATAGATAAATGACTGGTACAGAGGTTTCCTAGACGGCCAGAAATCAGGCAACCGTCAAGAGATGCTCAGTTCTTTGAAGTCAAATGCAACCATGAGGGGAGTTGTCCGCCTCGGTAACTGCGCGGTCGGGGCGGTCCATTGCTAATCGGAAGGGCCCGGGTTCGATTCCCGGCCGGGTCGGAGATTTTCACCGCTCGGGGGCTGATTGCTGTCTAGTCCTTACATTTATATCGCCATAATTTACATTCCGCTATTGAGATCGCTGTAAGCACCCGTCCCGAAAGCCAAAAATTGAAAAAAAGACAAAAAACCTTCAGGAGATTCTAATAATGACTACATTCTTCTGGGCAAAACTATGGAGCTGCACTACAGCTATTTACGTTTATCTGCGGTGACTCTAAACATCATAAAGAGAAGCTACTCTCAAAAGCACTAGAATGGGAACAGGCTGTTGCACATAGTTAATATCTCAGTTTACAGAACACAAAATAGTGAGATTTTTAAAACATATATTATTTGGCTAAATTTTGACATCCCAACTGCATTTCAGACTTCGACCAAATGGATTCGTGCTGGTTCCAAAAATTCCGTACAGAGGTCAGGTTATCACATTTTAAGGGAGTAAAGAAAATTAAAGATAATTCAATATTGCTGTTCATCCAGAAAAGTTATTTTCGTAAGTGTTTCTACTTATGACAAGGATGTGGAAAAACGTGCATTGTTACCAGAGTGACTTACCCATATAACAATAAATCACCACTTTTGTGTCAAATCTTCTTTCACACAATGATCTGGGATAGGATACTTTTTGAATAAATCTCATATGTAAGTCCAGATCCTCTACGACTTAATTCCTTTCCCACACCTCTTCCTCCTCCTTGAACGGATACGGATCCTTTACACCTCCCATAAACTTAATCCCCCTCATCCGCTTGTCTCTCCCATCCTTTCCCAACCCTGTCTGCTGCCGCACCTGTACTCCTGCATCCCACCCGCTCTCTATCTTACCACACTCCATACCCTTGCCCAAGGTGGCTTCCGCCAACTTCACCTCCCAGATGATGCCCTCGTCCCCTCTGTCTATCCCTCCTACCAGATTTAATCCTCCCCTTCCTCCTCCTCTGTTTTTCCTCCAGGGCACGCTCTTCCCACCTCACTTCCTCCCTCCTCTCTCCCTCTCCTCCCCCCTCCTCGGGATTTCACCCCCCCCATACCCTCACCCTCCCATCTTCTCTCTGCCTGGCATTCTTCCCCCCCCCCCTCCCCCTTACCCCCCCCCCCGTATTTCCCTGTGGCATTCCCCTTTTTTTCGTGCAACAGTGTGTTTATAATCCGCTGAAGTTCACCATCATTGTGTTAGTGTTTCTCTTCATCTTCGTGCAACGGTGTTTCTTCGTCAGTGCTCCTATGTTCACGTGTTCAACCATCTGTCTACGTTTATACACTGAGCTGAACTTCCCTGTGCAACCAGTGCCTTCCGCGAACGACCTCATTTCTTTCTCATTTGTCTGCCTCCCGTTTTTATTCTACATGTACATCTGTTTTTATGTCTTCATGTTTCTTGTATGTTTTTTCTGTGGCCTGGATAGGCCGCTGTCGGCCTACCTTTTGTAAAGGTTTAAAATAACAATAAAGAAAAAAAATGTAAGTCTTTAACTGATTGCATGTCGACGTTAATTTGCTGCCAATAAGGAAACCAACGGGGTCAGAATTCAGTTACAAAATGTGTAATATACAAGTGAAACAATTAGATACAGAAAACGGCAAACGTAATAATTCAAGGTCACTTTTGGTAGGCATAATCCGAAAACATAGTTCATGGCATTTATTTCTGAGAGTATACAATGAAAAATAGCGTATTTTGTAGTATAACGTTTATTCCTTGCAATACATAAGGATTTCATTGAAAAGAAACATTTTCAGTGTGGCACAGCCAGATGGTGTTCTATTATGTTTCAAAGAACCTTCCCTCGACAGGTTGGCAAAAATTCTTGTGCAAAACCGGTGGTAGGCAGAAAACATCTTCCGAGATTGTCCTAAATGCTTTCTCCGAAAATTATTTCGAGCAGTTAGTCCACGAACCCACGTGAATTGTAAATGGTGGCGAAAACACACTTGATCTCTTAGCCACAAACAATCCAGAGATGATAGAGAGCATCATGACTGATACAGGGATTAGTGATCACAAGGTCGTTGTAGCTAGGCTCAATACCGTTTCTTCCAAATCCACCAGAAACTAACGCAAAATAATTTTATTTAAAAAAGCGGATCAAGTGTCACTAGAAGCCTTCTTAAGAGACAACCTCCATTCCTTCCAAACTGACTACGTAAATGTAGACGAGATGTGGCTCAAATTCAAAGATATAGTAGCAACAGCAATTGAGAGATTCATACCTCATAAATTGGTAAGAGCTGGAACTGATCCCCCATGGTACACAAAACAGGTCCGAACGCTGTTGCAGAGGCAACGGAAAAAGCATGCGAAGTTCAGAAGAACGCGAAATCCCGAAGATTGGCTAAAATTTACAGACGCGCGAAATTTGGCACGGACTTCAATGCGAGATGCCTTTAATAGGTTCCACAACGAAACATTGTCTCGAAATTTGGGAGCAAATCCGAAGAAATTCTGGTCGTATGTAAAGTACACAAGCGTCAATACCTTCGCTGCATGAGTTTGTTAGAAGTAGATACCTTAGGGGTTGCGAAGCAACTCAAATCGCTTGATACGGGCAAGTCTTTAGTTCCAGATTGTATACCGATTAGGTTCCTTTCAGATTACGCTGATACAATAGCTCCCTACTTAGCAATCATATACAACCGCTCGCTCACCGATAGATCTGTACCTACAGATTGGAAAATAGCGCAGGTCGCACCAGTGCTTAAGAAGGGTATTAGGAGTAATCCATCGAACTACAGACCTATATCATTGACGTCGGTTTGCAGTAGGGTTTTGGAGCATATACTGTATTCAAACATTATGAATCACCTCGAAGGGAACGATGTATTGATACGTAATCAGCATGGTTTCAGAAAACATCGTTCTTGTGCAACGCAGCTAGCTCTTTATTCGCACGAAGTAATGGCCGCTATCGACAGGGGATCTCAAGTTGATTCCGTATTTCTAGATTTCCGGAAAGCTTTTGACACCGTTCCTCACAAGCGACTTCTATTCAAGCTGCGGGCCTATGGGGTATCGTCTCAGTTGTGCGACTGGATTCGTGATTTCCTGTCAGGAAGGTCGCAGTTCGTAGTAATAGACGGCAAATCATCGAGTAAAACTGAAGTGATATCAGGTGTTCCCCAGGAAAGCCTCCTGGGACCTCTGCTGTTCCTGATCTATGTAAATGACCTGGGTGACAATTTGAGCAGTTCTCTTAGGTTCTTCGCAGATGATGCTGTAATTTACCGTCTAGTAAGGTCATCCGAAGACCAGTATCAGTTGCAAAGCGATTTAGAAAAGATTGCTGTATGGTGTGGCAGGTGGCAGTTGACGCTAAATAACGAAAAGTGTGATGTGATCCACATGAGTTCCGAAAGAAATCCGTTGGAATTCGATTACTCAATAAATTGTACAATTCTCAAGGCTGTCAATTCAACTAAGTACCTGGGTGTTAAAAGGACGAACAACTTCAGTTGGAAAGACCACATAGATAATATTGTGGGGAAGGCGAACCAAAGGTTGCGTTTCATTGGCAGGACACTTAGAAGATGCAACAAGTCCACTAAAGAGACAGCTTACACTACACTCGTTCGTCCTCGGTTAGAATATTGCTGCGCCGTGTGGGATCCTTACCAGGTGGGATTGACGGAGGACATCGAAAGGGTACAAAAAAGGGCAGCTCGTTTTGTATTATCACGTAATAGGGGAGAGAGTGTGGCAGATATGATAAGCGAGTTGGGATGGAAGTCATTAAAGCAAAGACGTTTTTCGTCGCGGCGAGACCTATTTACGAAATTTCAGTCGCCAACTTTCTCTTCCGAATGCGAAAATATTTTGTTGAGCCCAGCCTACATAGGTAGGAATGATCATCAAAATAAAATAAGAGAAATCAGGGCTCGAACAGAAAGGTTTAAGTGTTCATTTTTCCCGCGCGCTGTTCGGGAGTGGAATGGTAGAGAGATAGTATGATTGTGGTTGGATAAACCCTCTGCCAAGCACTTAAATGTGAATTGCAGAGTAGTCATGTAGATGTAGATGTAGAGGGTCCGCCTTGGTAGCTAAGCGGCAGCGCCGCAGAGTACCAAGTGAAGGGGCCGGCGTTCGATTCCTGGCCGGCTCGGACGTTCTCTCTGGTCGGAGACAGGGTGTGAAGTTGTCCTTACGTACGTATCGTCATAATTGACATTTCACTGCTGAGCTGGGTGAATGGACATCTACCGACTGCCAATATATTGATAAGAAAGAAAGGAAAACCACACCTGGGAGATTTGTATTGAAACCGCACTGTCCGATTCAGTGACGTATTGTGGTCATTTCTGGCGAATAGACCTACACCAGGGTCGTTCCGTGAACACCGTGTAGTTTCACTGCGCCAGTGGGCATGTGAATGAACGCGGGACAGTAAAGAGAGCTTCAGAAGATCACGACAGACTACTAAACAACTGGATTGTCTGTTATGACTACGAAGTCTTTCGCGACGGAATCTTTGCATAAAAAGTTCTCGGTTTACTTGCCGCGTCAAATTTGGATAAAATCACAAGCTTTCGATGAATAACTCCGTCATCTTCGTCAGGGGTCAAACTGACGAAGATGACGGAGGTAGTCATCGAAAGCATGGGATTTTATCCAAATTTGACGCGGCAAGTAAACCGAGAACTTTGTATGCATGGATTGTCTGTTAGTTCACTAACGCTGCACTGAACCAAAATTATCACTGTCCAGAAACAGTTTTGTTAGTTTCTTATCATCCTGTATCGAACGTTCGGGATATTGCATCACAAGATCCTTTTGACGACGCCCCATCAACACTCGCGTAACGACGGTTTCGAGAGCCTGAGGGTGTGGTTATTCGGGGCACTTTTAAGATGAATGTACAGCAAGCCATCGTGTACAGTCCGCCGCTGGTAGCTGAGTGGTCAGCGCGACAGACTGTCGATCCTAAGGTCCCGGGTTCGATTCCCGGCTGGGTCGGAGATTTTCTCCGCTCAGGGACTGGGTGTTGTGTTGTCCTAATCATTATCCCCACCGACGTGCAAGTCACTGAAGTGGCGTCAAATCGAAAGACTTGCACCTGGCGAACGGTCTATCGGACGGGAGGCCGTAGTCACATGACATTTACATCGGACACAGACATACCATGCCTGGCCGATTTCGCTGTGACTTGCTATCACCCTACTTGACGGTGAACGCACAGTACATAGTTTTATGAGGCTGTCCGCTGCCAGTGAATTATCTCAGCCACTGGAGCGTTAACTGCAACGTTCATTTCTAGCCTTGCACGCGACGTTCACTGACCATAATGTTATACTTCAGACAAGCTGCTCTAATTAGGTGTCTCGCATCATCCGATGAAGTTGGCATGCCCTTATAAACAACATCGTTCAACTTTTCCGACAGAGAAAAAAAACTGATGGTTTCAGATCAGGGGAACAGGTTGGCGGCCTTACAGACTTACACATCACATCGGGGAGTCCACTGCTGGAGAAACATTTGTTGAAAAATAGCTGTTAATACCACTCGTACTATGAGTTAGACAGTCAACACATTCTTTCTACATTTTCCTCCTTGTTTTCACAGACCGTCCCGTTATTCTGTTTAGCGAAGTTCATTTATTTGCCAGTATTTAAGAGGCATCTATCAAAACGATCGCCCTCTGCTCTGCACCGCATACTTACACTCAGTGGTCACCGACTTTCAACTTCAGGAACCCAATACAAGTATTTAAACAGTTGGCAGAGAAAGAGTGCTAGTGGTGGTTCTAATGAGGTGGTGGACACTCGTACAGTATAACAACCGTGACTTAACAGCTGTGTGCAGCAGAACGCTTGGAGAGGTCGGTTGTGTTTGCTGTAATCTCTAGTATTATTTCCAGTTAAGAAGGGAATTAAAATAGTTGTGTTTATTTCCTATTTCTGATCCCCGATGTGTGCTTACATTACGTGAAAGTAGTACTTCAGATGCTCGTCTCGTTTATGAAATATTTGTTGTGGAGCAGTTCAGTCCTAGTTAATCACCTGGTACACGTACGTGTTGAAGTAAGATATCCAGTGGCTCCTCAAGCAATTATTCCACACCGTGTCTTCAAGATTCGTCTTCCAAACTAAGATAACTAACTCCAGCATAAAAGCATAAACGAAGGAAAAACTTTCATTATCACCTCTGATTCCCTTATTTTTCAGCAATATATTTATGAATGTATATAGCAGAGATGACTGCTCAGAGTATTCATTGCGTCTTTCTCTTGCTGGAAAAGCAGGAGGAACATGTAGCATACTGTGTGGTAGAGGGCCACATAAAAATTCAAGGAAGGTTACGTAGGACCTAAGGAGGCTTTTATGTGATATACTATCCCAAATAACATTCGTGGTTCAAATGGCTCTGAGCACTATGGGACTCAACTGCTGTGGTCATTAGTCCCCTAGAACTTAGAACTACTTAAACCTAACTAACCTAAGGACATCACACACATCCATGCCCGAGGCAGGATTCGAACCTGCGACCGTAGCAGTCGCACGGTTCCGGACTGCGCGCCTAGAACCGCGAGACCACCGCGGCCGGCAGCATTCGTGATCAGTTGAATTAGAGACATCTACCAGGAAACGAATAACACCAAGTTCCATCCTGACGACAGCGGCGATGCGCCGTGACACGGACTTCACGAGACACCAGAAGCGTTGGAAGAGGGGTCATTATGATCCACAACTGCTCAGCTGCCGCCCACAACTCACGGGGATGTGTTGGGGCTCCGTACAAGGTACGCACATATCTCTGTGTGGCATTTTAGACGTATCCAATAGGACTGATGTCAAGTTACCTGAGACGTCACATATGGACTCTTAATATTCATGAAGTCTTCTTCAAACCATTCAGTGTGTTTTTGAATGCTTAAGCAACCAGATACAAACGGATACACTTAATCGGGCAGTAGACGTCTGTGTTGTTCGTCGGCGAGACTATATGAAAGGCCTATCAGGTGTGTGACCTCATACCACCAACAAAATGGATCAGCCATATGCCTCAACGGTGCCTACTGCTGAGAAGATGTATGTCCCACTGAGATTTTTCGATGCAGCAGTACCCTACTATCGGCCTCTACCAATGTTGTGCCGCAACTCACAAGACACAGATACCATTTTCTGCATGAAGAATTTTTTATAAAACTGTTACATGTTCCTACAGGAGGTAGTATTGGCCAAAACTAGGAGAAAAGTTTGTATAATCAAATTTCTGGAAACCAACATCTGTTGAGATATGGGACAATCTATCCTGTAATTCCCATCCGTCTGTTACATAGAAGTAAATCCATAGGCAGTGCCGCATGTAGCTGCCACGCATCCTGACAGCCTTCAGCCCTCCATCGCAGTGAATCACACGCTCTTTCAAATACACCTGGCCCCACTCGGATTGGGTCACATGCACGGTCACACACACTGGTAACGTCTGCACATCGTTGATGGGTTGAACATACCCAAATGCCTTTAAATCTCCCCAGAGCTAGAAATCCAACGGATTGAGGTCCGGTGAACAGGGAGGCCATGCTAAAGGATCTCCTGGAGCAATCCATCATTCCTGAATCCTTGGAGTGAAACGCTGCCGCATGATCCGTAAAAAGTGCGATGTTAATGTATCGTGCATTAACTACAGTCGTTGTCTTTCTCCAAGGGTAAAGTTCTCCAGTAGCGCTTGTAATTCATCTCGCAGAAACTGGCAATACACAGCGTCTGTTAATCTGTTTGGTACAGTCCATGACCACACGAATACGCCACTGATAACTCCTGCCCACACTTTGAGCCGGCCGCGGTGGTCTAGGGGTTCTAGGCGCTCAGTCAGGAACCGCGCGACTGCTACGGTCGCAGGTTCCAATCCTGCCTCGGGCATGGATGTGTGTGATGTCCTTAGGTTAGTTAGGTTTAAGTAGTTCTAAGTTCTAGGGGACTTATGACCACAGATGTTGAGTCCCATAGTGCTCAGAGCCATTTGAACCCACACTTTGATACTGAAGCGATCGTGATGCCTCACCTTCATGACTGCTCGATGATTTGAATCTGCCCACTCTTGTGTATTGTGATAATTTACAATGTAATCCCTTCTAAATCCTACCTCATTTATAAATAAAATGAAGGCTGCGGATCATGAATGGGCTGGATCTCACCAAGTATTAGCTTCTTGGCATGCCATTACTGGATTTTTTCTTCTAATTTCGACCAATACTACTTACTGTAGAAATATGTGACGGTAATTTTTATATACTTTGTATTTACATTGTCCAGTAGACTTGTATTTTAGCCTTACGGCGTGCAGTCGTATTTGACGTGGTGGTATCAGCACATATGGCAACGTCATTGCCGCAGTGGATACACCTGTTCCCATCAGATCGCCGAAGTTAAGCGCTCTCGGGCGTGGCCGGCACTTGAATGGCTGACCATCCGGACCGCCATGCGCTGTTGCAGTTTTTCGAGGTGCACTCAGCCTCGTAATGCCAATTGAGGAGCTACTCGACCGAACAGTAGCGGCTCCGGTCAACGAAAACCATCATAACCGGCGGGAGAGCGGTGTGCTGACCACACGGCCTCCTATCCGCATCCTCAGCTGAGGATGACACGGTGGCCGGATGGTACCGATGGACCAGTTGTGGTCTGTAGACGGTGTGAGTTTTTATCAGCGCATATAAGGAGAGTTTAGTTCTATATGATACAGTTTTTCAACGGTTTTTGCTTTCCATCGTTAAATTGGTGAGTGGTTTCCTGCACCGTTGTCCATCTATTCGCTTTTGCAGTTCGCACCCAGATTTGTATTCGAGGCATTAAGGGAAGGATGGATTTCCGGATGTTCGAACCAGTGATAAAGGGTGCGATTTCTGGCGATAAAATAAATTTTAACAGCTACTTTTTTCAAACGAGTAGAGAGGAGATGATCACGTAAATTTTCTGGTCACCAAAAGCCTTTTTCCGCTCAAAATGCCCCCTCTCTTCAAATATTTTAGCGTTGTTCCTCAAGTGCATTTGTTGTCTGCAGGTATGTACAGTGTGGTATCACATTTGCGTTGTATGATGATGAGGGAATGAAGACGAAGAAAGCCAGTGTTAGCACATTGCCTTCTCCTCTCGTACAGCGCCAAGGGAGAAGCCAAGCTTAACGTCCACACCCAACCATTGGATCACTGTCAACAGTGTCACATGCTCTGAGACCATCAGAGAATGCAGGTTTCCAATTTAATTCTGTTGTGTCCTCGCCAATGGACGCAACTGAAGCTGGCACTCTCAGGCAGTTTCCGACTGGCGTCGCGGGGGAGGCGTTGCAGTTAGCCGCCAGGCACAAGCGCAGACCAATAAGCAATCAGCGCCGGCGGCAATGAGATTGACTTCCGCTTCGTAATAAGCAGCGGCCACAGGCAGCAACGGGTTCATGTTCGGCATTGGCGTACGACAGTCCTAGTACCTGTTCCAGTTCCAGGGTTGCTGTTAGTAGCTACAGTTAGTAGTGGAGACCATCCTGGGAAATTTACTCTACAAACGGAGTCGCCTATAATCTTTGCATAGGAGCAAGTGTTTCTACAGTGTTTGCAAGTGTGGCGCCCAGACGGACATGGTCTTGTTGACATTGTATTCCGACAGACCACTGCTAATTTGTATTCAGACAAAATGGCTCTGAGCACTATGGGGCTTAACTTCTGAGGTCATCAGTCTCCTAGAACTTAGAACTACTTAAACCTAACTAATCTAAGGACATCACACACATCCATGCCCGAGGCAGGATTCGAACCTGCGACCGTAGCCGTCGCGCGGTTCCAAGCTGTAGCGCCTGGAACCGCTCTACCACTCCGGCCGGCCTGTATTCAGACAGAGCAATGCTTATTTGTATCTGTCCAGAAACACATCCAACGAATTGCTGTACAATTTTAGTTTAGTATCGCAACGCAATAAAGTGTATTTTCGTGTGTCACTAGTTTGTTTGCAACGTCACAGTTCCTCCATCCATCTCGGAACACCTAATACCACGTGTGCGAGCAACTCACATGCATCTCATTCAGGGATTTTCTGTTATATTTAATGACTGGAAGCTGTACACCAACACCACTCATCCATCACCTTTCTCGCAAGATACTAACATTCAAAATTTTTTTAATCATCATGCTTTAAACCTGCCACTTCCAGTTAGAGCGCCAAATCACAAGCGTGCGTTAACAGTTCCAGATATAGAAGTTGGTATTCCAGACTATCAGGCTATGTGCCAGCACATTATACCCCCTCCCCTTTCACTTATCCCCACAGTTGTTAGTTCAGTCGCCCAAACGACAATGGCGCATACTTTACACAGAACCCTGAAGAATGAAAAAGAAATATACTTCTTTGTCTCGGTATTTCCCGCGACATTACGAAAGTACTACCGTGTTAGAATTAAGGACAAGGCTTATTATTGTATTGTGAAGGATTCTGTGTATCGTTATATTCTGTACGTACACGTAGTGAGACGTGCTTCACAGAAGGCATCCTTTTATCCATTAGATTTTCTCCATAGCAAGACATTTTATTAACTACACAGTTTAAATGTGAGCGTTACAAAAATATCAACGAAACCTGGCCTTAAATTAAGTAGGAATATAGTGGCTCACAAAGTTTGCAGATAGGAAGGCACGGCGCTAGGGTGTGACAATGCGCTGGAGGTGTGCGAGTGGAATGGCGCCTGGTGTGTGGCGTGTGGCAACTAGCAGCTGCCGCGCTCCAAGGGCCGGCAGGAATGTGGCAGCCGCCTCTGCAACAGCGAAACGCCATATACACCGACATGCTCCTTTCTCTAAGCTCTCCTAGAAAATATGTTATTTCTCGTACACTGAGGCAATTAATAATGACGTGTATTCGAGACGACAGAGAGGTTATTCGGGTTGTAGAGACCTAATTTTGATGTTCGCAGTCGCCCTAAGCAATTCCCTATTGCTGACCAAGTGGCATTTAAAAAAGAAATGCAACTGCTGTTTGTCTAGATAACTTTACCAAATAAGAGCAGAAAGGGCGACTGTCAGTGTATCACAATTCTGGCTCTTTAGCGGAGTCATTCTACCAGGTGTTACAGCGCAGCTACTCACAGAGGTCGAGTGTGGGCTGTAATTATTATATGGCAGCGACACTTGGTTTATATGCTACTGCGTTAATGCGGAATCGATTTACGTTGGAAAAAATTAGTTCCAATTTTGGCCACCAGAAGCAAATCTGGATCTGTACAGCATCTTGTCACCGTCTCCAGTGCTTATATTGGACAATCTGTGTGAGCGGTGGTTAGCATATAATCTACATTATGCCCTTCTCACTTGTTTGAACTTTTCTGTCCATATCCCGTTCCTAATATATGGAAACATATCCATACGTCTTTCTTGTACTCACAGCGCCAGATTAGCTCCTAGGGACCAAAAGCGGAAGTAATTATTTTCGAGAGTAAATCGGTTCCGCATTAAAGTAAAAGAATATATGCCAAACTTCACTACCATATGATAATTATAGCCCACACTGGACCTCTATGACCAGCTGCACTTAAATGCAACCACCTGATAGTTGAACACTTCTATTGTAGTTAGCATATTTTTAACCTAAATATCATTCCTAGTAATAGTGTAGGTTTTCAACAAGGCAGAAATGACTTAGTTGATTCATCAGAACCTCTGTGAAGAATACTGCTGATGATGCTCTCGTACAGGGTGGGCATAGTAAAACTATGTACCTTAAGATACGCAACCCAAATTACATAATTTTCCCTGGAGGAGGGTGGGGAAGGGGGGACGAATAGTGTAAGATGGGTTTCAAAATGGTTCAAATGGCTCTGAGCACTATGGGACTCAACTGCTGTGGTCATCAGTCCCCTAGAACTTAGAACTACTTAAACCTAACTAACCTAAGGACATCACACACACCCATGCCCGAGGCAGGATTCGAACCTGCGACCGTAGCAGCAGCGCGGCTCCGGACTGGAGCGCCTAGAACCGCACGGCCACCGCGGCCGGCTGTAAGATGGGTAGCGTACCGTAAGGTACAATATGTGATCAAAAGTATCCGGACACCCCCAAAAACATACGTTTTTCATATTAGGTGTATTGTGCTGCCACCTATTACCAGGTACTCCATATCAGCAACCTCAGCAGTCATTAGACATCGTGAGAGAACAGAATGGGGTGTTCCGTGGAACGCACGGATTTCGAACGTGGTCAGGTGATTGGGTGTTACATGTGTCATACGTCTGTACGCGAGATTTCCACACTCCTAAACATCCCTAGGTCCACAGTTTCCGTTGTGATAGTGAAAAGGAACCGTGAAGGGACACGTACAGCACAAAATCTTATAGGCCGACCGCGTCCGTTGTCTGACAGAGGCCGCCGACAGTTGAAGTGGGTCGTAATGTGTAATAGGCAGACATCTATGCAGACCATGAACCAGGAATTGCAAACCGCATCAGGATCCACTGCAAGTACTATGACAGTTAGGCGGGAGGTGAGAAAACTTGGATTTCATGGTCGAGCGGCTGCTCAGAAGCCACACATCACGCCGGTAAATGCCAAACGATGCCGCTCTTGGTGTAAGGAGCGTAAACATTGGACGACTGAACAGTGGAAAAACGTTGTGTGGAGTGACGAATCACGGTACACAATGTGGCTGTCCGATGGCAGGGTGTGGGTATGGCGGATGCCCGATGAACGTCATCTGCCAGCCTGTGTAGTGCCAACAGTAAAATTCGGAAGCGGTGGTGTAGTATGGTCGTGTTTTTCATGGAGGGGGCTTGCGCCTCTTGTTGTTTTGCGTGGCACTATCACACCACAGGCCTACATTGATTTAAGCACCTTCTTTCTTCCCACTGTTGAAGAGCAATTCGGTGATGGCGATTGCATCTTTCAACAAGACCGAGCACCTGTTCATAATGCACGTCCTGTGGCGGAATGGTTACACTGCAGTAACATCCCATGCCTGCGAGAGTGGAAGCTGTCATCAAGGCTAAGAGTGGGCCAACACGTTACTGAATTCCAGCATTACCTATGGAGGACGCCACGAACTTCTAAGTCATTTTCAGCCAGGTGTCCGTATACCTTTGATCACATGACGTTCATTAAGTATTTTCCGGACGACTTTTAAAAGGGGCGGCCAAACAGTTTCCATCTGAGAGCGTTGCCGCAGCGTACCTGCAACCCACTGCGACACCGAAGCGGGTAGATCAGCACTGGCTTGTAGGCAAGGAGTTAAATGTGTTTTCGAACGAATACTTTTTGATCGCCTCTTATACTTTGCCCACCCTGTTACACAGAGAAGCCAACAGCCTCACCGCAGTGGTAACACCGGTTCCTGTCAGATCACCGAAGTTAAGTGCCTGTCTGGCTTGGCTGGCACTTGAATGGGTGACTGTCCCGGTCTGTTGAGAGTTGTTGGCAACCAGAGTGCACTCAGCCCTTGTGAGGACGATTGAGAAGCTACTTGATTGAGAAGTAGTGGTTCCGGTCACGAAAACTGACAACGGCTGGGAGAGCGGTGTGCTGACCGCATGCCCCTCCATATCCGCATCCAGTGACGCCTATCAGCTGAGGATGACACGGATGCCGGTCTGTACCGTTGGGCCTTCCGAGGCCTGTTCGGACGGAGTAGTTCCTTTAGTTACACATACAGAAGTCACAACAGTAGAAAACTGTAGTTGAGGCCTGGAATAACTACGAATGATCGACACGCTTTGCAGGTATATAAGTTGTGCCTCAACAGAAAAAAATGTAACGATTTGTGCATAAATGGGCCCAAACCCACGTTATTGTATTACTGCACGATTTCTAAACAGTCACTGGAAGCGGTCGCATGAATTAAATATCTGGGAGTACGCATCCCGAGCTATTTTAAATGGAGTGACACGCAAAAGTAGTCGGAGGTATGCAGATCTCTGACTGAGTTTCACTGGAAGAACCTTCAAACACTGTAGCCCATCCCACGAAAGAGTCGGCTTACAGAACTGTCTTTCGAACAGTACCTGACTCTTGCTCGTCAGTCTGAGACCCCAAACGGTACTAACAGAGGAAATGGAGATTCTCAAACGAATAGCAGTGCGTTTTTTCACGCAAGTGATACACAAAGTATCCACCGCCCCACACCTAAAGGTGGCTGAAGAGCATAGATGTTTGTGTATAAGTAGGGGAGAGTGTTGTACCATGGAACACTTTTCAGACTGTCGGGAACTACCCTTTAATAAAAGTTTACTATATTTTCTGATTTCATTTTGAAGTGACATAATTCACTTTATGTGAGCTGCGCCCTTTTTTGCGAAATTAGGAAAATTACTCCGGAAAAGTAAAGTTTTACAGATGTGAAAAACTGTTCCAAGGTATTACATGGTCACGTACCTTGGAACAATTTTTCTACCCAAATTTAAAAGTGTTGCAGTCTATACTGTATTTAATAGTCTATGTGTTACATTATTGCCCAGCTACCCCAATAATCGGAAAGTGAAATCAAATTAAAAATAATAACTATCAAAAACCAGTCATCAGTTATAAACATTCTGAAATAGAAGCTATTAACAACTAACACAAATTTCCTTTTTCAAGACAGGGAAAATTGTTGAGACATTAAATAAGCTCAGTTCGTTTGCAAGTATGATGCGTTCTAGGGTAGAAAACCTTCCATTTCAAGCTACAAAATGGTGTACGACAGACAAAGTATGACTGAACCGTACACACGTTATCTAACTAATTTTAAAAATGTGAAGTATTTTACTCACGATAAAAGTCTCCAAGTGAAGAAGTAACAGTAGCGTCCAAATAATTGTAATATATTATACAGCACTGGAATACGAATAACTCGTAATATTTACAAACGCTGCACAAAACACAGCCTCATTTCTCACAATAACAAAACAGTAGATAACGCCGCAAATTGCATGTGGCGGTTTCTAGCGTGCATTTCTTAATGTGATTCCAAAATCTGTCTCTAGACTGAAACACCGACCAGGAAGTCATGTATTCCTAGGTACCCAGTTTTCCAGATATGTTGGCTTGCGGAGTGCAGATGTTTTTGTGAAGTACTTCCAGCATTTTGGCAAATAATTTTCAAACTTATCACGGAACAGTGAGCACCTAGTAAGTTGAAGACTAACAAAGAATATTAAGCGAGAACAGAACATTAGAATTCCACATCTCATAGATGTCGAGATCATTAGAGAAGGAGCATAAATTCATGCTGGGCTATTATGGGGGCGAAAATTAGCAGTGACTTGTTTTAAAGAAGCACTATAGCATACACATCGACTAATTAGGGTAACCAAGGAAAATCTACTTCGAGACGGCCGGATGGGGATACATATTTAGGACCACTTTCTGACAGCACCGCCAAACAGCGATCTATCAGCTGTTTCGTTCTAACATCGTCGTTAGTACTTTGTATAGTGTGTGTGTGTGTGTGTAGGTAATACTGTTCAAGCAGTTTGGAACTGAAGCATATTATTAACTTTTAATATAAACTCTCTTACTTTTCGGGACATTCCAGATATCACAACTTCTGCGAAAGCACCACGGTTACACTGCACAGTCTGATGCTTTAAACCTCCATGTAATACTAAGTGTGTTATGAAGTAAGATTCTTGCTCACTTCAAGGTAATGTAAATGTCAATGTGATCCGCTGGTAGGATTTCTTTTTAAGTTTCCTTAGGTTCCCGTGATGGAAATGTTGGTGCCTGCGATAAAACATTCAAGGCCAGTATGATCGAAAGTGATAAAATTTCAAAAATTTCAGATTAAATTAAAATATAACATTTCCTAGAAACCACTCACTCACGAATCATTATGTTAAATCAACCGGGAGGCATGAAACTAAAACTAAATATTATATTTAATCCTGAATACAGATGATCCCATTAAGAACTGAGCTTGTTGTAGAAGCCTCAAATTATAATAACCGATAGCGAGGGATGATTCTCCGTCCTATTTCTGTCGTTATAATTAAAGTCGTAATTATCATGTTATATACTAAAACCAGATAATATTAATAATATGAGGTTTGTTATTTCGGAAGCAAAGTAGCTATGATGGTCCAAGTAGGGAGGGTGTGACATTTAGACTGGCAATGGCAAGAAAAACGTTTCTGAGGAAGAGAAATATCTTAACATTGAGTATAGATTTAAGTGTCAGTAAGTCCTTTCTGAAATATTTGTATCGATTGTAGCCATGTATGGACGTGAAATATGGACGATAAACAGTTTAGACAAGAAAGAATAGAAGGTTTTGAAATGTGATGCTACAGAAGAATGCTCAAGACTAGATGGGTAGATCACGTAGGTGCTGAATGAAATTGAGGAGAAGAGAAATTTGTGGTACAAGCTGACCAAAAGAAGGGATGGGCTGGTAGGACACATTCTGAGGCATCAAGGGATCACCAATTTGGTACTGGAGAAAGAGTGTGGATAAAAATTGTAGAGGGAGACCAATATATGAATAAAGTAAACATATTCAGAAGTATGTGGGTTGCAGTAGTTACTCACAGACGAAGAGTCTTGCAGAGTATAGAGTAGCATGGAGAGCTGCGTCAAACGTCTTTGGACTGAAGACCACAACGACAACAAAAACAACGTATTAATACTATTGCCGAAATTTCGTGCAGAGTTGCTAAATAGGCATGGATGGAAATTCGTGGCAAATTAGCGACCATAAAATGGGTAACTGACCATCTTCCGTTGTTATCACGTTATTGCCAAAGGGAATGAAGGCAGCACGATGACATTTGATTATTCTTTTCTTCTTTTGGTATTGTTTTATTGCGGAGTCCTAATTCTTTTTTAAAGAGAATTAAAGCAAACTTCTTTTAGGTTTCAAATTATTACGAGTTGTCACCTTTCATTGAAACCGTAGCCTGCAGTGGAGCCGGGAGGAGAGTAGATGTTGGTTCTCACGCTCGCGCAACTGACGCTGGCTACTGGATCGAGCGAGCCGTATACTTGCTTAACGTTGCCTGCAATACGTTACACATACTCTCTATGACTCTAAATAAGTACTGTTAAATATTGATCGATCTTTACCATACTTAGTATACCAAATTCTATAGATAACGCAACCATACTGCTAAAACTTCAAATCAGTAACTTCACTACTTTCGGAAACTACAACCAAGAGGCCAGGTTTACATAATCTAATTTTCTGGACTTTTTTAAATTTCATTGCCACATATTTCTCACGTAATTAACAGTACATTGGAAAATTATTATTTCATTGTGTTTGTTTGTGTGTTTTGGAGGGGCAGAGAGTGAATGGAGGATATACGTAAAGTGACTGTGATATTTTATTATAACTATGTAAATGTAAGCGTGAGAAACTAGTTGTGTAGTAGGGGAATTTGTAAAGTTTGACCGAGTGAGCTTGATTCCGTAAAGAACAGCCAGGAGGGGCGTTCAGTATTAAATTTATTATTAATTTATTTTGTGGAAAGGAATCTATTTTGTGCCCATTAATTTTCAT
Source organism: Schistocerca nitens (assembly GCF_023898315.1). Classification (NCBI taxonomy): domain Eukaryota; kingdom Metazoa; phylum Arthropoda; class Insecta; order Orthoptera; family Acrididae; genus Schistocerca; species Schistocerca nitens. The sequence goes on from NC_064616.1 coordinate 717,237,277, forward strand.
CCAATTTCAGAATTACGAGATTTCCAGTCTGAATTACGTGTTGTAATGTGATTGTGAGACATTAGAAATAACGCGCGCATAGAAGTGCTACAGATGATCTGACTGGCTACTTAACATACTAGCCAATAGAAATTCAGCGTTTCCGGTGCGTTTGAGGACGGCTTGATGCCTCAGATCTATGAGTCCACATAGTCGCTAGGGAGCTGTCTTTTGTTAAACAACTATGTTAAATCGTGCTGATGAAATTTGAACCAAAATCTGCGCGTCTGATCGGTCCCCGTGTAGTAGATGGAAAGCGACTACAGTGTTGAGTATTTTTAGAAAGTTCGAGCTTTGTGAGTAAAGTATTTTAGGTGGTTTCGCGTGTGAGCATTTCAAGTCTTACATTTTCAAGTAGTACATGAACTCCGCGTTTTGTGCAAATTACACATTATAGCGAGCACTTCTGTACGAGAAGACTGCTGAATGACTGACTGTGTTAACTCGCAAGAAGTCATTGTCCAGTGACTGTTTACGATGTTTAAAATATCAGGTCAGACTAAATATCTTCTGGCTGTTTTTGGGTGTGAACTTGTTACAGAGACAATCAGTAACATTGCATAATTAGAGTCGGGATATTAAATAGTAACTTGATAGCCATTTTCTGTGTTTTAAAGACAATAAACCAGCTTATAGAAAATTTTAGAAGTTTTTTAAACGAATTATCCAAGAAAACGCCCGATAATTTAACTAACTTTCAGATGCTGCCCATGGACTTGAGTTATGTGGCTTTTGCGTGTTAGATGTTTACTAATTTTCCGTCAATGCTGCTTTTATCGGCTAAACCTGTACCTACCATCGCAAAGTGAAGGGGCAAATAGTGCCGCGCGGGGTGGCCGCGTGGTTTGAGGCAAAAATGTACTTCCCATATAAAAGATACGAAGCGACTTTGACCTTAATTAAACAGAAATACCAGCTTTTAGCTTGACCAATGTAATGAGATGACGTAAATATTTAAACTTAATGAATCCGTCGGAATCTAAATTATCACTTCTGATTGTAGCCTCTCACTGCCAAACATTCACTCATCTTTGAAGCTGTCTGGCATCAACACCACAGTCGCGCTATTTTCCGACAGATTCTTCTTTCGATAATGTAGTAATGCTAGATACTAAATTAGTAATTATAAGAACTCCAAATCTGTTTTCATCAGTTAAAGTATCAGTCAGTTTTGTAAGGTAGCGGAAATTAACACGGAACTGACTCCCCGGGAAACCAGCGGTTTTTTCCCTCCCGGTCTATCCACGCTCTGCTTACGTTCGTTGCACTAACCTTCTTATATCACACAGTCCGCTACTCCTCTTCAGCATATTTACACCCTCTTCTCTTAAATTCGACTACCAAAAAATTATAGGAGCACATTTTATATTTACCGACAACGCTGGCCAGGGAAATTAAAGAATCGCTCATATATTCACTAGATACACTATGATGATTTTTTAATATGTTATTACTTTAGGCCATCTATACAACATAACCGGTTCGAATCTAGGTGATATAAGAAATGTTGAGTGACTTTATTTGACTGTCAAGGAAAGGAGAAGTGTTAGGTGCAGCTCCACAGCAGGGGTTTTTCCTCCACATTCTGTGTTAAATATGAAACCTCTCACTAATTTTTCATGAGGCTGGAGAAGGTGATACTACAGATGGTATTCCGTCCATCTAGAGTGACTCTAGTTCGGCGACGCACTTTATGCTATTCTAGAGTAGTACTGTTTTGACAAGTTACATTATTTCATTCCATAACATCTCACAGGAAAAAAGGTCAACGCATCACAAACACTCATCGTAGCTATTCAAAAAGTTTAGATTGTAAGTTTCATGAAGAGGTCAGAGAAAGATTGTCAGACTACGTTTACTAGAAACTTGCCAAGGAAAACAATCCTGGGTTACCATATTGTACTCAGTGCTTTGAAAGTGACTCTCGAACCACATCTCGTGTCATAATGTAAAAAATAGGTCTTCGAATGCGTCAGATCACACTATTGCCCGTAAAAAGATAGCTTTTCAGGCCCCAGTGGTATGTTTTTCAGAAAATTGTAGAAACAAGTTCACTTGACGTTATGCTGCGTGTCTCACAGCGACGAGTGTTTATGCCTTATAACTAGACCTGCGCTGCTATTCTGTATCGAGATGGAATTATTACTTTGAATCCGGGTTCAAGAAAGTTTCATCAATTGTAGTTAGCCAACAAAGGAAACAGATACGACGTCTAATAGTTACTGAACACTAGAATGCTTGTGAGTACCCTGCAGTAAATCCCCTATATCTATGGAGTGTTTTACGTAGTGAGGACGTGTGCTACTACTGACCATACAAGTCCCGTTCGCTGTTTATTTCGATGGTATTCATTTGGACCACTAGACATCACGCTGCAAGCGCTGATCTTAGTCCTCCACACAGTACAGCTACACACTCGACATACCTCACTCCAGCAACGACAATGATCCGGTCTCGTAAACTGACATACGTTCGGGAGAGCGGTGTGCTGACCACGTGTCCCTCTGTATTCGCGTCCAGTGGCGCCTGTGGGTTTGGGATGACACGGCGGTTGGTCGGTACCGTTGGCTCTTCAAGGCCTGTTCGCGCGAAGTTTAGTTTAGTTTGATAACACAAAGAGAGTCTTAAACTATTTCCACTTATACGTATAATAACATACAAGAAAGTGATACGAAACCTTCCTATTTTCCACCTTGGCTGATACACTATCACTGTCATCTGTATTACACGATAAACCGATTTCGCTCCTGTCTTCTTAACTTTTAAGTATGATCCTGTGTGAGTGTACGCAAATATGCATCTCTCATTTAAATATTTCACCGCTGTCTAAGTAGACTCGAGCGAGAACAACGTTTGTTATTCGTCAAAGGAAACGGAACGTTCTTCTCGCTCGAGCCCACTACAACAGCGGTTCAATATTTAAACGACAGGCGCTCATGTGCATGTACTCACACAGGATGACGTTGAGAAATTACCACGATAGCAGCAGCATTCGAAAATGGCACATCTCTGATATTAGCTGATACAGTAATAAAAACGACAGTGACTGTTTAACAGTCGAGTTGAAAAATGGAATTTGTTTTTACTAAATGCATGGCTGCGGCGCCCGACACGAGAAAAACATATTTAAGACGATAAGATTTTCCTGAAGTATTCATCTATGCTTTTCGTGTGTCCAGACCTCATTCTCACTGGTATGACCAGATGATTGCATGTTTGCTGAGGATTCAAGGGCAGTTACCGTGGACTGTAACTTCAAGGAAAATGCTCAACCGTATCATACATTTTCCGTACGTCGCACCATATGCTCACATTCGTGAAGACTGATCCCCATTCATTGCAGATGATGGTGGGTGGAGTAATTTTGATGTGTAAAGGCCGTCTGAGTAGAACGGCTCGCACACTTTCTATTAGGTTTAGATGCTCCGTTGTGGACGGAGAAAGTGTGACAGTTGAAACAAATTACTGGCACACAAACATACACTTCACTGTGCTGTGATACTTAACTATCTATAGTTGTACAGCAACCCGTTGGATGCATACAACTATGCAGTAGCCCGTCATGGAGTGCGTTAATCAATACAATGCCAACACGACTGTATCTCTCCTGGGCGCCACACTGTCAATCACTGCAGTAAACACTTGTCCCTATGCGGAGGCTATAGGCGACTCCGCTGGTAGAGTAAGTACGAACTGTAGCTACGTACTGCAATCTTGGACCTCCGTATCAGGACTGTCGTACGATAAAACCGAACATGAACCGCCGTTCCTACCGTGACAGCCGCTTAACATAACGCAGAAGTCCATCTCATTGGCGGCGGCGCAAAGATTGCTGATTGGGTTGAGCTTGTGGTCGATGGCGAACTCCAAAGCGCCACCCATGGCACCAGTCGGAAATTGTCTTGGCACGCCAGCTCCGTTTGTGTCCTTCGGCGAGGACACAACCAATTTCGATTTCCCCTCTACGTCTGACGTGTTTTGGGCATCAGGAAAGGAAGGATTATATGTCTGAGAGCGTTTATGATAGTATTTTTGCTATAGTTGTGACTCCAAATTCTCACTATAGTACTTTCATTATTTTAGTTGTTTCCACATATTATGGACATTTTCCGTGTTTATCACTAACCAGGTAGCGTCATGCCATTTACGACTCTGTTGTTGATTTTTGTCCGAAAGCACTCTACCGTGAAGTGTACTGGCCCAGATATCACTATACCTCCACTCAGTGCATGAAAGTGAAACTGATACAAGGTGAAGAAATGGTTAAGGCTCTGATCTCGCATTCGGGCCGAGCAAAATCAAAATTCCCGCTCGGCATATCATAGTTAGATTGTTCATAGATTCCCTAAATCGATTAAGGTGAACGCCTGGATTACTGTTTTGTACAGGACACGACCGATACACTTCCCCAGTCTATGTCGAAGTTTCTGTCTATACCAGACCTAACGACCTCGTCGTCTATGGGATGGTTCAAATGGCTCTAAGCACTATGGGACTTAACATCTGAGGTCATCAGTCCCCTACAACTTAGTCCCCATCGTCTTCCGCAATATTAAAACTATTCCATATTTCCAGGTCTAGCTCCCTCCCCCCTCCTCCGCCCTTCAAAGTGACGTATGGGCGCTCTTGCATGTAAGAAGGAGAAACGTATAACAGGACATGTGAGAATCGGACAATGAGAGGATCGGAGCTTATCGAGACTGTTGCTTATAGCTCCACGACATTGCTATTCTCATTGGTCGAGCTCTCATGACTGTAATGCGCACACGGGATCAGTGAATTCAAGAGGGCCATACTGAATGCCGTCCCGATCTCAACGACCCCACGCGACTAGCGCCCGAGAGACAATCATGCGACCATATTAGTGGCTTACGAGGACGCGGTAGCAGACAGAGACACGCCCACAGTAGTGCGCCTTACAACGCCAGGCACAACAACGGCACCACGTTGTCCTTTCAGAGGAGTCCAGTTTCTACTTACAACTTCATGATGGTTGTAAGCGTGGGTGGAGACATCAAAGAGGACGAACGATGCTGATCACATTCATCATCGTCATACGAGCCCAGCACCTGATATGATTGAGTGTGTTGCCACTGAGCAGACAGCACGATCACCTCTGCTTCACATAGCAGCTAATGTGTACAGCAGGCGTTACATTTCTGATGTTTTAAGATCAGTGGCTGTGTCGTACCTTCGAGACCTCCGTCGCGGTGTTCTCATCTCTCTGGATATAGAGGGCTTTGCGCAGGCCATCACTTTCTCTCGTCCACTGAAAATATCTCCTCAGAAGTGACTGGCAAGGAGTCCCTTGTGTGCGAGGTCGCAAAAGGCCAATGATGTTTACGCCATTCGACGTTCACATATTGTCTACCATGCAACCACAATATTGACTGCTAATGGCGACAGGGGGCAGACTGGAGGTATCCAATGGTGAGCACAGCATGAGGCTACGGATCGTAACTGAAATGCTTAGTCGACGAACAACTCACAACTGTGCTACAGTGTTAGTGGTGTTGATACAAAGCAGAGCAATGGCAACTATGAACAAAGCAAACATTTCATTACATCTGCAACAACAGTTGCCGAAGTTGACACAGCGTCAGAAAGGAGCCCAAGGAATTTCAGTGTGAAAAAGAAGTGGTAGATGAAATAGATGAAATATTAGCGTTTCTGCAACATGAGTCAGTGGAGCGTGCGGTGCCGTATACGCTCGACTGTGCGGATAGTGTACATGAGTACAATGACAACGACACTTCCTACCAAGTGAAAGTGACGCTGAAACATGTGTCAAGTCATGTAGTTCATCATCCTTATCGGACAGGGAGCCACAAATCCCATCTCCAGTGAAACGTAGTAAAGGACAATTGTTGTCGAAGGAGCCGGTATTAAACATAATAATGTATATGGAAAACCATCCGCAGCATAGTGAAAAAATAATTATGAACAGATTTCGAATTAGTCCGCAGCAATATGACAGTGTAGTTCGAAAATGGTTCAAATGGCTCTGAGTACTATGCGACTTAACTTCTGAGGTCATCAGTCACCTAGAACTTAGAACTAATTAAACCTAACTAACCTAAGGACATCACACACATCCATGCCCGAGGCAGGATTCGAACCTGCGACCGTAGCCGTCGCGCGGTTCCAGACTGTAGCGCCTAGAACCGCACGGCCACTCCGGCCGGCTGGGGCTTAGAACTTAGAACTACTTAAACCTAACTAACCTAAGGACATCACACACATACATGCCCGAGGCTGGATTCGAACCTGCGACCGTAGTGGTCGCGCTGTTCCAAACTGAAGCGCCTAGAACCGCTCGGCCACAACGGCCGGCGACAGTGTAGTGCATAAGGAAAACTACAGATATTCAATGAAGGACAAGGAGCACTTGTTACAAGAACTGGTGTTTGCGTGTTTGAAGGATGCTCGATACAATTCATAGGATGTTCATGATGGTGACCTATTAGTTTATGCGCGTCAAATTGCACGTGACATAGATTACTGTGATGTCAAGGGAAGCAGTGGAACATTGCATAACTTCAGACAGTGTCACAGAATTGGAAGACGTAAAATTACGAAATTTCAAACAAAGCGTCAACTTGAAGATGCACAGCAAACTGCGTAATCGGCCCGAAAATTTATAAATGAGATAAACAATCTTATCTCATCGTTCATTAAAGAAATCGTGTTTAACTCCGACCAATCGGGAATTAAAGAGGAAAAACATATGAAAGAAACACTGGAAATTAGAGGTACCAAGAGAGTTGTATCAAGATCAGTTAACATCAATACCTTAACCCAAGCGTGTACACTTATACCGACTGTTAATAAGGATGGTAAATTGGCTGGAAAGTTATTTACTGTGCTGCGAGATGTTGTTGGTGCTGTGCCCCCTATGATTCCTTCTCGTGTGCATGATCTTCCAAGAGCATGAGGGAATATTTACGTCACAGAAGGCAACAGTCGGAAAATTGGCATAAGAGACCTAAAACTATGGTATGAGCACTACGTTTGGTCAATAACTGGTCAAAATAACTTAATTTTGTTTTATTCCTCCTCGGCGTAAAATGTCATATTCCTTTAGAGGAAACTATCCCTCCTGAAAAGTATGTGACATTGCAGTTCATACGACGTGGAACCATTGGACAAATTTAGCATCTGGATGTTTGTTTTTTCTGTCTCTATAAGACATTGTATCACACTATCTGCAGCTGCGCCTTAAATGATAGCCAGTTTCACAATAAGCTCCACGAAAGACTGCTTTTCCCTGTTAGCTGCATGCCATCACATTACATAAGTTCTCATTACGCCGTTACACCGATATCATTCTACATGCATTCTTTAAGAGTGGATACCTAGCTGAACGTCCTACACCGTTTGTAACTTTCAAAGAGTTCGCCTTCGATCTTGATGGTGCGAACCTTTGTGATCACTGTGGCTCGCCATTTTTCGTTCGGTGTTCATGGTGCAAGTTACTGGCTTGTTTTGAATAATTTATGAATGTCGGCGACGTCCATTTTGTGAATTGTAATACGACATACATCTCATGAAAGGTTGATCTCTGTATACCCAGACAATCATTTTCTGTCGCCCTCCCAATGCACATGGTGAGCCATTAGCAGATAATATTTTTCCTGTCGTAATTGTTAACACAACACTTTCAAATGAGGCTTACTGCAGACTGAACTTGCGACCTTGTAGTCCAGAGGTTCCGTGTAAGAGACTCACACAACCACCAGCCAGGCACTTTGATTAATGTACTCTAGCACAGAACTGAAGCAGCATGGAATGACATACCCGTATCTGTCGTCCAAGCTTACTTCGACTCGATACCACTCGGGTTAAAGACGTTATTGCTGTCAGAAGTGGTTGCTATGTGCACAAATTTCGTATCCTATACACCCTCAGATCACCTAAAAACTGGACCATATATTTTTCCTACCATACTGTACACGCACAATAAAAATATTTATGATATTTGGAATCCTCCAAAGTCTTTCAGTTTCAAAAGCCAGCATCGTACATGAAATTTTACTTCATTCAAATACATACTTAAAGTCTTATGAGAAGGACTTTTTACATTGCGCCTGGCTATATGCAGAGTTTTCATGACATCTAATGAAGCACGTTTCAAAAATCAGAAGCTTCTGATAAGAGCGGGCGTAACAGGGACGCCGTTGTTACAGAAACTTCGATTGGTCGTTCACCTGCTAAACTGAGAACGGTGTTTCGTGCTTATCGATACATGTCTAATGAAGTGCAATAGCTGCATGTAACTGTTCACTGCATTTTTCCTGTGAATGTGGTTGAAGGGTAGTATTGTTGCGTGTAACTGCTCACTTCATTTTTCTGTGAGTGTGCTTAGTGTGTAGTGTTGGGTTCAATGTCATATGTCATCCTTCATAGAGTCACGACTTGGCCCCATGCGATTTTCATCTGTTCCCAAAACTCAAAAAAAAAAAAAAAAAAAAGTCTTAGAGGACTTCACTTCGATAGTGGTGAAGCTGTGCAAGCAGAGGTGAGGTTGTGGCTCCGTCAAGAAAGTCAATCATTCCACAGTAACAGTATCAACAAACTGGTCTCTAAAATTGGTTCAAATGGCTCTGAGCACTATGGGACTCAACATCTGAGGTCATAAGTCCCCTGGAACTTAGAACTACTTAAACCTAACTAACCTAAGGACATCACACACATCCATGCCCGAGGCAGGATTCGAACCTGCGACCGTAGCAGTCACGCGGTTCCGGACTGAAGTGCCTAGAACTGCACGGCCACCAAGGCCGGCAAAAAAACTGGTCTCTCGTTGGGAGAAATGCGTTCGTCGCCACGGTGACTATGTTGAGAAATAAATATGTAGACATGAAGAATAAAGATTTGGAATGTTAATAAGTTTGTTTTATTTCAAATGCCTTTAGAGTTTTCACATAAAGAATTACGACTCATTACTTTTCACCAAGCCCTCGAAACATTTTCGAGGGTATGGGGGCGGGTATTTATAGCAGTATATATTCGAATTTTTTAATGCGAGAACTTCTTTTGTGTACATTAAGACCGCAGCAGTTGTGGTGTGACTTTACTTCCCATTGAGATAAGCGTTGGCATCTGTTGAACTTTCGAAGGACGCGACTGGACTACATCTTGCTTCGACTATCCTTTTGCCGACAGTGCCTAGAAGATGTTCATAGTTGGTTTCACGTAGGTTTGAAGTGCTCTAATAAGCACGAATTACAGGGCTGGCTTTCGAGGTCATCTGTATCTGGTAAAATATAGTGCTTGAGGGCCTGTCAAGGGGAAGCAACTTGTAGAGGATTACAACTTGTAGAAAAGGGCAGAGTCTACACCGACAGCCTGTGAATCAGTGTAACATGTATGGTAATGCCTGTGGCTAAGTCATAATTGAGTCTCACTGTGGCTGCAGCGCTGTGTGACTGAAGGTGTGAAATGTTAGGCGATTGCCTAGAGCTTGTGGGGCGGCGGTTGATAAGGGAAAATATGATAGCTGTTTAAATGTTTGTTGTTTTGAATCAGTTTCTGGCTTTTCGAATGTTGTTAATGCTGTCTTTCGCCGTTCTCAACACTGGCTCTCTATTTACTTTGTAGACCCCCAGAAAGCGATTTGACAAAACCTGAAGCCTGTAAATAGAGTTCCTAGTGCCCACTTCCTTGAGATTACAATTATAGCTGCAGCTTGTAGCTCTGTAGAGTCAGGAAGTTGTTCGGGATTTCTAATCAAAGACGACTTTCCAAAATAGTTGAGTATATTCTCAAAATCACAAATATACACACAAATATCCCTCCAACCTAACTAACAGAACAGTTCAGAGTCTATTGCGCCAATGCAACTATAAATGTCCGAAATAATTGTTGAAATGAATGCTCGCCATAATTTGATGAAATATCTCATCAAACGCCACGCTATATTAGTAGTAGAATGTCTGTCCCGCGACGGCACGTGAAAATACGACAATACGCACACTGAGGTTAGATAATGAAAATCATTCCCGAATTAACACTTTACTTGAAACGCTTTACTGGTTACGCGCATCTCGAATAACAGAATACGGCACCCGAGGCTGTTAGTAGCACTGATACTGGCGCGGCGCGATTCCCGACACAGATGGCGTGTCATTCAGCGTCTGGAGAGAACTGGGGCCTTGGCTTCCTCGCACAGTGCTCTTATATATAAAGCCGGGGTGCGGACCGCTGAGAAAACGCTCGATCAAATCGGCTGTCTCGACTAGCCGCTGTGCTAGTAACGCACCACTTCAAGTTGCATAATAAATTTTAGCTTCTCTTGCTGAAGGCCGATGAAGCTCCTAATTTAACTGTGCATTCAGCACGCAGGGAAGTATTGATAATAAATTTTTGACGTGGCTAACTTTAATAACATAGGCGAGAGAATTAATTTAATTGCACTGCACGCAGCAGATGGGCTCTGAACTGTCCCTTCTGAGATCCGCTATTGCTATAATTTAATAGATATTTGAAAGAAACTTTTTACAGCTTCATCATCATAGCGGACCTCCAACCTATTAAAATCTAAACATCCTAGTATGATTTATAAGCTCACTTAATCTATCTTGCTTCCTCTAGTTTTGAGATGAAAACCACAAAATTATGAATTTACACTAAAATCTTAATTTATGAAATCCAAAGTACTGTTTTTATTAAATCATTATGAAAGCTGAATCTAAATACAAATTTTGCAGTCTCTAGCTCTTTTCTGTGCCGCCAATTATTTTTATAGAAAAACGTCCAAATAAAGGAAACGGCTGAAGTTATCAAGCTGATAGTTAACACACATTAATTTATCATTATTCCAGACATACTAGGAAAGTTTTATGTCATTTGCTTGATTTTTAAGGTATTGCGCAACATCTATGACGTCAGAGCTAGCAGACTGACTAACACACAATGGAAACTGATGTGAATTTGCTGCAGCGTGAGTAGGCTGCTTCCCTACATCACCCTCTACTTAATTTTTTTTTTGTTTATGAATGTTAATGAATGAAGAAAAAAAATTTAATTACAAAAAGGGAAGCAAGAGTACAATTTAAACTCCCTATGAAAAATCAAAATTGAATTATAAACATATATAAATATTAAAAAAAAGTGATTTCCTACATTAATCATTTAAATTGCGGGCATTTTCACTGCCTCTTTAGAAATGTCATTACTCAAATTTTAAGCAAAGTCAATGAAATATTTTTGGCATACATATTGCCTTAGACTAACAAACACATAGAAATTGAAAAACTGTGAAAATCTTAGTTACATTAAATACATCAAATACATTTTTACACACACAAATTCAAGGAAGATAACATGATACATAAACAGATGATTATTCCTTATCAGTCTTTTATAAACCTGGAAGAAAAGTTCACAACTAAATTTTTACACACGTGGTTGTAGCCGCTTTGGCTGGCGTCCTACACTTCCATTCACAAGGGTAGAGGAGGGGAAGTTGCTATGGTGTGCGTCCTTCTCGATCTCTCTAAATTACAAGGGGAAAGGGGAGGGGTCACTGTGAGTTGTGTCCAAGTCACTCCACGCTTTCACGCAGCTACCAGGCTGCCATTATCTGGTTTGTCCTGTAGAACAAACAAAAAGAGTGCCTCAGACTCTGTTCACTTAACATCTAAGGGTGGGTCACAATGAAATGGGGATATATACATCTTAGCCTTCAATATGTTGCTGGAACAAAGTTAACAGAATCTTTTTCAATAATACTCTCGAGGTTACTTAATTGTCATAAATTGGTAAACAAATGGCTCAAAACGCCTTTAGTCATGTACTAGATAAAATTTATGCTCAAGACATACAATCATAAATCATATTTAGTCTGAATTTATTATTTCAGGGCCGGAACACTGAACCAATGCTCAGTACATTTCTGATACATTTGTCTTTTATTCACTTAACTGACTCATTTTTTTATTACTTCATTCTTAGAGATAGTATGAGTATATTTGATTAGTAGTTGTTCCTCAGCTTCTTTATACATGTGAGTAACTTTTGGTAATAGTACAGTTGCGAGTGTTCAAAACACACTACGTTTAGTTGATTACTAAATTCACTTATTGGTCCTCTGCTGTTGTCAATTCCACATCTGAAATTAGGTACTTACTTACTGTGAAGTGTATTTATGCTGAGCTAAAATAATGTTTTACGTCTGTCATTATGTTTTTCAATTATATTGCTAGTGTATGTACTTATTTGACACTCACTCATTAACATTTAAAGCATAGGATAGCACATTCATTTCATATTTTTAGTGTACTGCAGCTGATCAGTTTGCTCACGTGGCAATCCATTTCCACTCAATCGGACGCTGAAACCACAGGTAGTCTCTCTCAGACCTACCACTAAAGTGCATCAAATAATTATGGACGAGCGTAATGCTAATTTCCTTAAACCTATAGGACACCATGAGCTACTCTGTCTCATTTAACATAAGGGTACCTATGGTCGCATTCACGCCTCCAACTCATAACCTCAATACGTGTAGGTGTATCCTGTCACACACTACACTAAAATAACGGCCAGCTCCAACCTTATAAATACTTCAAGGACGTGTCATTCACGTCTCAACCACAAACACTGCTCAATTCTCCTACACTGCCTTTCCTTGCTACACCAGGTGAGTTTATTTTTACAACTTATCTACATATTTTTCTTATAACACTAAGCAATCTCTTCCTTACTATTTCTTAGTTGGCTCTAATGCATACACTAGATTTCACTACCACTTCAGATCCTAGTCGTACACGAATTCATATATCTTTTTAAAATATTATTGTGGGACCATTTCCAATAAAACAACACTTTGTACTTATTATTTTACCAGGGTTCTATACATAATTTTTACTCAAACACATTTTATCTTATTTACGTCATACTTCTCTATTGTTTGTCACTATTAGGTTTGTCATATCAGGTATTTTGTTTTGCTAATCGGTAGATAGAATAGTTACATAATTCATGGCTTGATAGTCATATCGGAAGAATTTAATGTGGAAAGAAGACATCGAAAATTTTGTGGATAGAAAAGATGAAGAGTGAGTGAGACCTGAAACGGGAAAGACGATCTCACACAGCTGGGACTGCACAGCTGCCACACTGTGTAGAGGTTAAAGAACAACCTCCTCCCTACAGCCTTCATTAGTTGAATGCTGGCTTAATAGTCATAACGGAAATTTTACTTTGTTGGAAAGAAGAACTCGAAATTTTGGAGACAGGAAAGATGAAGAGTGAGTGAGACCTGAAAGGGAAAGAAGATCTCACACAGCTGGGACTGCACAGTTGCCACACTGTGTAGAGGTTACAGAACAACCTCCTCCCTACAGCCTTCATTGGCTGCCTATGAACACGCCACGTCGATCTGAAAATACTTTATGATGCCTTTTTAGAACCTGTATTAGTTCTTCCTTTTGATTGGCTGAAATCTTATCGATTTCCTGCAATTTAGCTTCTATTTTGTCTAAAATAATTGCTTCTTCTTCTTCTGTGTTCAGCTTACTGTTACTAAAGTTAACACTTTCGTCCCAATACCTCCTATTTTTCAGAATTCGTATAGGCAGCTCCCAAGCTTCATCATCAGTTACTACATGTTTATCACTAAAAGGTACTATAATTACTCCTGTTATTGGCAAGACCATTTTTAACTGGCTTTTTTCGAAGTCAACAACACTCTGATATTTTGACAAGAAATCTATGCCAATTAAAACCTCAATACTGAGATTGTTTACAATTAAACATGGATGATCAATTAAATTACCATTTATGTTAAAGGGCAGTAAAGCTTCTTGCTTTACTGTTTTCGACACCTTGCCAGTAGCACCAATTATTCTTAGTCCTGATACCCTCATTACTGTAAGCTTGTCTTTACCCGGTAATGCATCAAAGAAGGACTGTGATATTGCACTCACCTCACTTCCACTGTCTAAGAGACAACGTACATTGATACCCAACATATTCACTATTATTATAGGGTGGCTTATTCTAGGTTGTACAGGTGGTTTCTCAAATTTATCTAATAATTCCTTTTGGATTTGTCTCCAACTAAAGTGATCAACATCTGTCTTCATTACATTTAGGTCACAGTGTGTAGGGGTTTCCTGAATTACATTTTCAGCTGCCTCTTCCAGTCGGTCTATTAATTTTAAATCGAAACACCGCACGACTTCATTACATTTAGTTTGCTGAACATGACCCAAATTACTGTAGTCTGAGCGATTCTGCGCCTCCAGACCGGGCATAACATTAGTTACAGCTAAACCACTTTCACCATTATCGTCGGTTTCCTTCTCAAGTGACAACTGGTCACAGCTACCGGGTTCATCGACCCCCAACAACCTACTCTCTACATTCTCACTTAGCTCCTGTCCTAAATCTATTAGTACATTATCAACATCCTGCACAGGCACTTTAGATAAGAGCACATTATCTTCATCGTCAATATAAGCATGAATTTCTTCTGCTTCTTCACCTGTCAATTCAATATTTTGTAGCTCTTCCCTATCGTTACACAGCTGCGCCTTCTCTTTCTCTTCCCACTTAGAAAGCGTCTCTAACACGGTATCTATCAAATATTGTGAGTGATCTAATATTTCTGTTGTATCCTTAAGTGCTACCGACTCTTCATCCACATGTTCAGTTTGAGTGTTCTGATCTGTCTTACCAATTCCCTTAACTACTGGCTTAGGAAAAGTAACCGCCTGGTGAGCGCCAGTGTCCTCATAGACGGGAACTAGTTTTCCTGCCTCGGCCTACTACTGTTTCCTTTATTTTCATTATAATTGACTGGCACAGCATTACTTTCCGTACTATTGTTTACATGCATATTTCTGGTTGGAACAAAATTACTGTCATTTGGACGCCATTGTTGGTTCTGATAATTATTTCCCCAATTCCTACCTCTCCTAGGATGGCGAACACCTACTGTTCTGATGTTTACATTGCCATCTTGCTCGTTCCTAAAATTACTACTATTGTTATTAGCATTTCTGTTATTACGTGTTTGCTCCTCATTGGCAGCAACACGTTCTACACGTTCCAAATATTCAATGAAACGATCCAGATTATCTCTAGGGGCAGATATAATTCTAGTTTGCCAATACCATGGCAGTTTGGCTTCAAGACCCAGTATAATCATTTCCGGTTTTAGCTTTTCGTCCAAATGTGACAAACGTGAGATCCATGACCTAGCAAACTCTTTAATAGATTCTTTGCCTGCATTGAAGCGCTTTCCACTCCAAAATTCTCTTAACACTTCATTTTGCTTATTGCTAGACCAATACTCATTAATGAAAGCAGTTTTGAACTCCGCTAATGTTTTACACTTCAACATAACATCAGCTGACCAACGCATGGCGTCACCTGCTAAATGGCTTCTAACAAATGAGATTTTCTCTCGTTCAGACCAAGTTGATGGAATCACATCTTCAAAATCGTTCCAGAAATCTAGCGGGTGAATATTTTTATCTGGGTCAAACCGCAAGAACTGCCGACACCCGATGAAAGCGGCGTTTGCAGCTACAACTTGTTGTACACTACCATTACCAGAAGCTACTGAAGCTACTTTACTCTCAAGGTTAGCCATGTTAGTATTAATATTTTCTACTTTCATCTCAACATTATCTACTCTTTGTACAATATGAGTAGTATCAGTTTTGATTGCATCTATGTCAGCTTGACATATGTTAACTTTTATATTAACATCTTTGAATCTATCTGAGCACAGTTCAGATTCTGCCTCGATCTTTTCTGTTAACTTGTGCTCCAGCTTCGCATCTTCCATTTGGAAGTCTTTGCGAACCTCAGCAACTTCGGATTTAACTGTTTTATACATTTCAGAAAACTGTTGAGCAACCTTTTTCTTAATATCCTCATGGTTGCAATCTATTTTATTATTCAAACTGTCTAGATCCTCTTTCAACTTATTGCAACCAGCCTTGAAGGTATCGTCCATTACCTCCAATCGTTTATTAAAATTAGTTTGGCTGGCCATAATTTCAGACTTTAATTCAGCATTACTGCT
Organism: Schistocerca nitens; assembly: GCF_023898315.1. NCBI lineage: Eukaryota > Metazoa > Arthropoda > Insecta > Orthoptera > Acrididae > Schistocerca > Schistocerca nitens. The sequence goes on from NC_064616.1 coordinate 717,253,358, forward strand.
TTTGACCTGTTCACTTATTTCAGACTTTAATTCAGCATTCATTCTAGCTGACATTTCTGCATGACTGCTTTTGACCTCAGTTATTTCAGATTTTAAATCAGCAGTCATTTGAGCATTACTGGCTGCGATTGCTTGTAATATAACATTTAAATCAATAGCCCCAGCATCTTTGGGTTGCCCACTAGCTGGCTTTTTATCACACTCAGGTGACGAAAAACTAGCTCCAATACCAGAATCATCAAAACTAAATAAAACGCCTGATTGATTGGTCACATCTAACTTCTCCTGTTTAAATTCTACTATCTCTGATGATTGTTTCGTATTTAATTCATCAGAGAAACTATCATCCAATAAATTTACAATTTCTGGTTTCTGTTTTACTACAGGGGTCTCTATTATTGAATCATTGCCCCTTCGCACACTACTGTCAGGAGACAATACTTCAGATTTCACTTTAACATTACTATGTTCATGCATGTTTGTACTTGAAACGTAGTCTGAATTTACAGATCCCTCAACAGACATAGGTTCTAATTTAACTTTAAACTCAGTTTCTTTTGGCGGTTCCATCGCCGACAGTCTTTTAGTGCAGGTTAGTAGAATTTTTAACAGCTTTTCACTTAACTTAGTTCCTTCTGCACGACGTCGTCGGCGCGGCGTACCAGGATTACTGAGGCGACGCGGCACGTTGAACTGCAGACGGCACCCCGACGGTTGTTGTGTGTTTGCGCGGCCCGTAACTCCAGGCTCGGCTCCGGCTGTTGCGGCGGATGACGGCGGTGCGGCGAAACTGGCTACTCGCGATGCCGGCAGCACCGCTAGACTCAGTGCCAGCTCCGTCAATCCAGATGCGTCGTTAATCCAATTGCGTCGTCCACATGCACACGTAACACTTTCACTGTTCTATTACTCAGCTGCGTGTCGCATTTCACTCGCGAATCCGAATAGTTAAAATCACTTTCACTTAGTTGATTTCCCGGCCGATGCACCATATGTGGGGCGGCGGTTGATAAGGGAAAATATGATAGCTGTTTAAATGTTTGTTGTTTTGAATCAGTTTCTGGCTTTTCGAATGTTGTTAATGCTGTCTTTCGCCGTTCTCAACACTGGCTCTCTATTTACTTTGTAGACCCCCAGAAAGCGATTTGACAAAACCTGAAGCCTGTAAATAGAGTTCCTAGTGCCCACTTCCTTGAGATTACAATTATAGCTGCAGCTTGTAGCTCTGTAGAGTCAGGAAGTTGTTCGGGATTTCTAATCAAAGACGACTTTCCAAAATAGTTGAGTATATTCTCAAAATCACAAATATACACACAAATATCCCTCCAACCTAACTAACAGAACAGTTCAGAGTCTATTGCGCCAATGCAACTATAAATGTCCGAAATAATTGTTGAAATGAATGCTCGCCATAATTTGATGAAATATCTCATCAAACGCCACGCTATATTAGTAGTAGAATGTCTGTCCCGCGACGGCACGTGAAAATACGACAATACGCACACTGAGGTTAGATAATGAAAATCATTCCCGAATTAACACTTTACTTGAAACGCTTTACTGGTTACGCGCATCTCGAATAACAGAATACGGCACCCGAGGCTGTTAGTAGCACTGATACTGGCGCGGCGCGATTCCCGACACAGATGGCGTGTCATTCAGCGTCTGGAGAGAACTGGGGCCTTGGCTTCCTCGCACAGTGCTCTTATATATAAAGCCGGGGTGCGGACCGCTGAGAAAACGCTCGATCAAATCGGCTGTCTCGACTAGCCGCTGTGCTAGTAACGCACCACTTCAAGTTGCATAATAAATTTTAGCTTCTCTTGCTGAAGGCCGATGAAGCTCCTAATTTAACTGTGCATTCAGCACGCAGGGAAGTATTGATAATAAATTTTTGACGTGGCTAACTTTAATAACATAGGCGAGAGAATTAATTTAATTGCACTGCACGCAGCAGATGGGCTCTGAACTGTCCCTTCTGAGATCCGCTATTGCTATAATTTAATAGATATTTGAAAGAAACTTTTTACAGCTTCATCATCATAGCGGACCTCCAACCTATTAAAATCTAAACATCCTAGTATGATTTATAAGCTCACTTAATCTATCTTGCTTCCTCTAGTTTTGAGATGAAAACCACAAAATTATGAATTTACACTAAAATCTTAATTTATGAAATCCAAAGTACTGTTTTTATTAAATCATTATGAAAGCTGAATCTAAATACAAATTTTGCAGTCTCTAGCTCTTTTCTGTGCCGCCAATTATTTTTATAGAAAAACGTCCAAATAAAGGAAACGGCTGAAGTTATCAAGCTGATAGTTAACACACATTAATTTATCATTATTCCAGACATACTAGGAAAGTTTTATGTCATTTGCTTGATTTTTAAGGTATTGCGCAACATCTATGACGTCAGAGCTAGCAGACTGACTAACACACAATGGAAACTGATGTGAATTTGCTGCAGCGTGAGTAGGCTGCTTCCCTACAAGCTGACGTCAACGCGTGAAGTCAGAATACCTGATCGTGAAGCTTCTCTGAGTGTCGAAGGAGAGTACTTGGTTTCCTGTGGAGTAAAAAACGTGGATTATTTTCTTTAGCTCTAGTTTTATTAAGAAGAAATTGTGACCCATAGGGACAGAGTTGGATTATACAGCTTAGGGTTTGCCTGAAATCCCAGTTACATTCCCTCTCGCCCTTGATTATCATGTGAGTTCACTATTCGTGAATTACCGGAGGTCACTGTCAGGAGCCAGATCGAATGGTGACTCTTCATTTCACGGGACCAACGAGTAATATTTCTCAAAACTCACATAAGTAGCTCAGTTCAGATTTTTCCGTATGCGAGACTAAATTAAGTCTAAAATAGTTTAGGATAGCTGATAAGAAAAGAAGACTTCATAAATGAACCCGGTCACCCCAAAGGATATTTCCGATAGAACGCACGAAGTGTTGTTCAGTGCATGCCGGTCATAGTTTTGGTCACAATCCTTGAGCTAGAGAAGAATAAAATTTACGCTTATAACGATTTGATTACAAGTATCTCATATCATCGCGAATTGATGACAGCTTGTCTTTCAAGAAAACTTAAACCTCACTGGAAACTAACATCACAGATACTTCGCTTAAATTGGATCCTTGTGTTCATATAAGGCGCTAAGGAAGCCATGTACAGTACATCAGGCAATATATTCAAGCTCAGTTCCATTTACAATAGAGACGGCGCACTTGATGACATACGTTTGAATTATACAAAAAAGTGGTTCAAATGGCTCTGAGCGCTATGGGACTTAACATCTGTGGTCATCAGTCCCCTAGAACTTAGAACTACTTAAACCTATCTAACCTAAGGACATCAAACACATCCATGCCCGAGGCAGAATTCGAACCTGCGATCGTAGCGGTCACGCGGTTCCAGACTGAAGTGCCTAGAACCGCACGGCCACACCGGCCGGCCTTGAATTATGCCACAAGTGTTGACGTGTGGTAGTAGATACGTCACAGGGTTGGAATCCATAGCTGAGATAGCTATTTTTCCACCACCATAGTTGAGCCACGTAGTCAAAAGAGGCACTACTATCTCAACTCGTACATATTGAGGAAATAAACAATAACCGCTACCTTATGGATATTCTTAAGCCTGACGTAATGTCTGTAATCTCTCTTCTTTCGGAAAATTCAACATGCCTCGTTTCAGCAGTACAATGGCTTTATATATAGGGTACTTATCCTCTAAGAACGACGGTTACCATCAAACATATGTCATTGCTCATCAACTTGTACGTCACTTTCCATCAGAAACCAGTAATGATGTTTTGTGGACTAGACAAAAGTTGCATGTCGGAGGAATTCCCCGACGTCATGCCACGATGCTTAGAGGCTCCTTTCCTGTCATACAAAATTCTCAGAGTCAGAGATCATGTACAGTTTTATTAACCTAATCATTTATATATTGTCACACAACTTTACACGAATTCTCATTGTAGATAATTTTATAAACGTAAATGTACTTAGAGTTTCAATATTCATTCCCGGTGAGTACACTAATACCAGAAGCACACGCAGATACGACAAGTGTTTCCCATCTCCTAATATAAAAATAAACACCGAAATACGTATTCGAATGCTTTGAATTCGTTTGTGCTTCTAGTGATAGTGTATCACCTTTACTATCTCCATGAGATTTTCCTTGTAACTGGCATATTACTTGACATCAGGCATTAATTTGCTTCATCTGAAATGAGAAAGTATTTTTTTTTCTATGTCGTTATTGTGACGGTTTGCCTAAGAGCGCACGTTTTTGAGATGTCGTGCTCTAATATGTCTCGAAAAATATCTACTAAGTGGACAAGTGAACAACAGTAGCGGTAGAGGAAAATCCCGCAGATGGAAGCAGCCGGGTAACTGCAAATCTGCGTCATTACGTGAGCTGCAATTACTGGCGCCGGCATTATGGCGCTAACAGCCCTACAGATGCTTCGGCGTCGCGATGGGTCGTTTCCTTCCCTTCCGCCGGCGGTGGCTCAATTAGCACGTCGGGGCCAACTGCAGTCGTTCGCTTAAACATCCACAATCATTCCGTTTCCGTGTTATGGCACTGCGCTCTGAAAGCAGCTCGCCGAACTTCATGGAGCAGTATCTGTGTAACAAGTAAAGAATTTTTTGTTTGTTCATTTCAGCACAAATCCATCTGTATATAAAAACTTACTGCACTATTGTACACGTTCGCATTACATCTTTCTTCCCCGTCACCCTGTTTTCGAATTTATACAATCTTCATCACATATTCCATTACCTGTACTAAAATTTATATGTCACCCTTTTTTCTTTGAACACAACGAACAGTGATAATGCTCCGAAAATACTGACACGTTTAAGTAGCACTGTATCAGGGTAGCATATAACCTACCTCCATTTGCTACAGCACCTCGTCCGTACTTGAATGCTTTGATACGACACAGTATGTTACCGAAAACGTAATTCACAGGGGAGACAGCGTTGGTTTTTCGAAGTGCAGTTCTCAGTAACCAAACTTTTTACGGAGAAGACGTTCATTTGTTTAGAATCTAGGCGACCCAACGAGCCATATCATTGTTGAAAACACAACGTACAGACGCCCAGTGAACTTAAGACATGGTCACATTTATATCATCATATTATCAAATGATCGTGTCATTTCAGCTACGGAATTTCATATTCGCAAATGAATAAAGTAAGCTGATGAAGGAATCGAACTGAAATATTCAGACGAGTGGAGAAGGCACTTCTTGCCACACTTTTTATTTAACGTCACCTAATATCACTGACAAAATTTTCCATCTGGCGACCGAGTGCCTGCGACATTTTGGTCTATTTGATATAGTGTCCTTTATCTATTTCGTAGTCGACAATACACCAGGCTCCTAAACAAAACTGAAAAAGGAATGACAGGAAACAATGCACTGGAACAAAGGAGGGTTTCGGTATCTCACTGGTCTATGGAAAGCACTATATCCTTACCGGTGACATTGACAGTAGGTCCCTAGACTTGTATAGAGATTGTGAATTTGTGAAGTAGACAAAGGAGGGGCTGTGCATGTCTGTGGTTCTAGTAATTTGGTAACATGATGATTTGCCGTTAAAGAGCAACGTAATTTGTGGATGTGGGTAATACATAGACGTTCTATAGCATGATACGTTTCTGTCTGCTAACAGCTTACCGAAAAAAGATGAAAAGTTTGGGGTATAAAAAATAAAGATTGTCGAGATTGTAAAGACAGGTTTGCTATTCGCCCAGAAGTGCTTCTCAAAGAAGTATGATGTCGAGCATTGCTACCGCTATCGCTAGCTGAGACCCCAATATGACGTTATTAAATGAAATAAACCTGGTATTTAAATACAGTACCCTTCCTTGCCCCTATCAAAAAGTTCACTGGAAATGAAAAATGGCATGAACTTGGTATCCAACTGAAGTTCTAATTGTTCTTTAACTTGTAGTGTGTAACATAAGGAGAGTCAACTTTTTGTTCGTACTACATGACGACTTACGGCATTAAGGCACGTTAATTTAGTTGTAAGTCATATTAAAACGAAATCTTTGGAAAGGTTTCGCAAAGATGCAGGTTCGAAAATCAACCAAAAGAAAAAAAACCCAACTAAGATCAAAAGAAAAACAGGCTAATGCAACAAAGCACCTCTGGATTCTTATGTTACTGAGGGCAGAGATTACAATTAGCACAGATTAAGATAGATTACTATTAGCACAGATTACGATATTCTACTCACGTGGTATCACATTGCCCGTAATGGGTGAAGACATTTTTATTCTTTATGCATGTCTCCGCCTTTCTAGTTTCGTTTGCTTCTATTCAGTTATATCTTTGCAGCTTTGCAGTAGGTCCAAATTGTTTCCCAAATCCTTTACGCAAACTTCAGTTTCTTTGTTTTTGAGATGATATGAAAAGTTATGGATAGGAATACGAGTAAGTTGAAAGTCAGCGTTGTTTGTCATCTATTAAATGTACAAACATCAAAAAAAGTTTTGCATCACCCCGGTTCCCAGAGCTCCTGAAGATAGAAGTTGACTGTAGATATTGTATCACAGACACAGTCCCTTTGACTGTACAGAGATGTTACTAAACCCGCCCAAAGATGTAAACAACCATGCATGAGCAGCGCCTATTAGACGGAGGGGATCTGACAGCCGATCAGTTCCCTACTTATCGTTATGAGCTCTTTCTTTCAGTGTCTAGTGAGACGCTCTGTTTTAAAAAAAGCCTAAAGTTCCTTTAACAGCTTGTCAATAACATTAGCCGAATATCAATCATCACTAATTTAAAGTAGCGTTTTACCTGCATGCTTTGTACTGCGAAACATGTGGTTTACTTTGTCGGACCTGATCAATCGAAAGGAGCAGATTAACGAAAAACTGATTTTAAGAGGTTGGTTAATTAGACGAACTCTGTTCTTAAAAACGTGAAACAAGCATCCAAGTAATGACTAGGCTTTTAAACCAAATCTTACTATCTATAACACCTGTATATATTCAACTTCCAAATGCAGAATTAACAGCAACCCATTCAGGATCATTGGCTGCAAGTAATTTTGCGTGTTTTGGCTCCATTTCACCCATTATTGCTAAACTGGCACTAATACAATAATATTATAAGGCTACTTTCAAATTCGATGATGATGTGCATGATTTTCAGCCTACCAAGAAACTTCTGTGTTGGCAGTCTTCATCAGTCACTGCTTTCGCATCAGATGCCATAGTCGACAACTGCTTTAGTCCTTCAACTGCTTCTCCACTCAAGTACTAATCAACAACCGCTGCTTGCTTGTCCCAAAGAACAGACACCACATATACTAGTAAGTTGACGATGACCAGTTGATCACTTCAGTCAGTGAAGATGCACACCACTCTTCAACTCTTATGGAAATCGCCGAAATGCCGCGAGTAATGAGGATAATGTGCAAGGGGACAACTTGAGTAGTGTGTGGATAAGTTGAGACTGCGTCAGGGTGGCACAGTGGTCAGTGCATCTGCCTACTAAGCAGGAGACCTAGCTTTGAATCCCAGCCCAGCACATATTTCTAACTTTCCCAATTGATATAGATCAAAGCTCACTAGCTGTTAATGTCATTAATTTCTTTGTATGTGAACTCTGAAAAAAAACGGCTCTAAACAGTATGTGGCTTAACATCTGAGGTCATCAGTCCCCTCGAACTTAGAACTACTTAAACCTAAGTAACCTAAGGACATCACACACATCCATGCCCGAGGCAGGATTCGAACCAGCGACCATAGCGGTGGCGCGGTTCCAGACTGTAGCGCTTAGAACCGCTCGGCCATCCCGGCCGGCCTGTGAACTCTGAGTAGACTGAGGAACCGACAATAGGAATGCAATTCAGAAACAAGCACACATCAAAATAAGTTTTGCATCACCCCAGTTCCCAGAACTCCTGAAGATAGACTTTGACTGTGGATATTATATCACAGACACAGTCCCTTTCACTGTTCAGAGATGTTACTAAACCCGCCCTAAGATGTAAACAACCATGCATGAGCAGCACCTATTAGACGCGGGGGGGGGGGGAGGGGGGGAGGGTCCAACAGCCGATCATTTCCAGCCATTTCACCAGGAAGGAGGTACACGGTTCCTGTTGTATATAGTTCAACCATGCCTAGACGGTCAATATCGCGGTTCGATCGCGACCACATTGTTATTTTTTGCCAGGGAGGGATCTCAACAAGGGAAGTGTCCAGGCGTCTCGGAGTGAATCACCGAGCGAGGTGGCGCAGTGGTTAGACACTGGACTCGCATTCGGGAGGACGATGGTTCAATCCCGCGTCCGGCCATCCTGATTTAGGTTTTCCGTGATTTCCCTAAATCGCTCCAGGCAAATGCCGGGATGGTTCCTTTCAGAGGGCACGGCCGACTTCCTTCCCCGTCCTTCCCTAATCCGATGAGAACGCTGACCTCGCTGTCTGGTCTCCTTCCCTAAAAACAACTCAACCCAACTCGGAGTGAACCTAAGCGATGCTGTTCGGACATGGAGGAGATACAGAGAGACAGGAACTGTCGATGACATGCCTCGCTCAGGCCGCCCAAGGGCTACTACTGCAGTGGATGACCGCTACCTACGGATTATGGCTAAGAGGAACCCTGTCAGCAACGCCACCATGTTGAATAATGCTTTTCGTCCAGCCACCGGACGTCGTGTTACCACTCAAACTGTGCGCAATAGGCTGCATAATACGCAGCTTCACTTCCGACGTCCATGGCGAGGTCCATCTTTGCAACCACGACAGTAAGGTGGAGGTTCCCTGATGTTTTGGGATGGCATTATGTGGGGTCGACGTACGCCGCTGGTGGTCATGCAAGGCGCCGTAACGGCTGAACGATACGTGACTGCCATCCTCCGACCCATAGTGCAGCCAAACCGGCAGCATATTGGCGAGGCATTCGTCTTCATGGACGACAAATCGCGCCCCCATCATGAACATCTTGTGAATGACTTCCTTCAGGATAACGGCATCGCTCGACTAGAGTGGCCAGCATGTTCTCCAGACATGAACCCTATCGAACACGCCTCGGATTGATTGAAAAGGGCTGTTTATGGACGACGTGATCCACCAACCACTCTGAGAGATCTACCCCGAATCTCCCTTAAGGAGTGGGACACTCTGGACCAACAGTGCCTTGTTGAACTTATGGATAGTATACCAGGACGAATACAGGCATACATCAATTCAAGAGGACGTGGTACTTGGTATTAGAGGTACCGGTGTGTAGAACAATCTGGACCACCATCTCTGAAGGTCTCCTTGTATGGTGGTACAACATGCAATGTGTGGTTTTCATGAGCAGTAAAAGTATCTGAAATGATGTTTATGTTGATCTCTATTCAAATTTTTTGTACAGGTTCCGGACCTCTCGGAACTGAGGTGATGCAAAACGTTTTTTGATGTGTGTACATTAAAACATGGATGTGAATCGTGACAAAGCGACATTAAACATAGGAAGAAGAGATTATATTTTCGTCCAGTGTGCAAAATAAAAATAGCATTACACATTCTGTTTCTTAGTACAGAATCAGTTTACGGCTTTATTTTGTTTATGAGGTCGGAGTGTATTTTTCATCCTGGATGAAATGCTGTTTCGCCTTTTCGTCGAATGTTTTAGAAAACCAGATAAAACCACAAGCGGAGCTTTCAATTTCATGATACTAAATTCTTATGGACACATTTTGTGTTTTATTACAGTACTTTCGACAAATGACTTTCAGTTAATACATTCAATGTTTTATTTTTATACAGAACTTTGTTCAAAATGGCTCTGAGCACTATGGGACTCAACTGCTGTGGTTATTAGTCCCCTAGAACTTAGAACCACTTAAACCTAACTAACCTAAGGACATCACACACATCCATGCCCGAGGCAGGATTCGAACCTGCGACCGTAGCAGTCGCACGGTTCCGGACTGCGCGCCTAGAACCGCGAGACAGAACTTTGTTTCTGAAGTGTTTTAATTGTTTTAGGATATTGGTTGGTTTTATAATCAAGAGAGGATGAAAAAGTGTTCATTTATAATATGTTAACATGATAAATATATTTTACTGGTGTCTTCCGGTTATGCAGTATAGTTGGTAGCATTGGTTGTAGAAGTTGTCGCTGGAGTGTCATCTCGATGCTTCATCCAAGGGTGTGATGGGTTTGGGTCATCTTGGAACTCTCCGAATGGTAGCAGGTACAGCTCACGCAATCGCCATCCAGCACATCAGATGGTGGGAACACATGAAACAGTCGTACTACAAGTTTCAACGGATATGCAACAGCAATAGCTTCCTTAAGGGTACCCAGTATTACAATTTAGAATTTTCATTTTCATGCAGAGGCACTTTGTCTTCTGCAAACTAACTTAACCTAACATAAACTGGGATTGTGAGGATCCAGGTGAAAATTGTCTGCAGCATAACTCATTTGGCAATGATAAGTAGATTTCGTCTAGTACAGTGTCCATAATTTCATGACTCACAGCCTATATCAGAATTAATAGCAGTTCATTAGTGTCCATGAAGCCCGCAAGCCTAGTCACATAGCGTCTTGGCAGTAGATCATAGTGCTGACAGTGTCGTATTACATACGATCAAGGTGCTTAATGCTCTCAGTTCAACACCAACAATACTTTCTAGAAAGTTTAATTCTTCATTTTCAATGCAGATGCGTGTTCATACACGTAAGCTCACTGGACAAAACATTAGCGACTCTATTAAAAGAGCACACTCACCGCTTTGAGGCGCTGTAAGTGGTATAGAACTGATACCAAGCGATCGTATGACCATCATTGACGTTAATTATTGCAGTGCACTGCTTTGTATGTGCCAGTCGAGTGTATGGCATCTACACACTCCACAAGATACCTTTAGGTTACTGGCGGAAGGTACATTGCGTACCAGTGTTGTCTCCCGCTCTTCCTTTTCAAGCTGAGTGTTACTAGTGGGAAGAACGATTCCTGGTAAGCCTACGTGTGCGCACGAATCTCTCTAACTTTATCTTTATGTTTTTTTTTGCGATATATACGTAGGAGGAAGCAATGTACTGGTCGACTCTTCTAGGGACGTACGTTCTCAGAATATTAACAGTAGACCACACTGTGACGCAGGAAGACCCTCTTGCAGCGCCTGTCACTGGAGTTGGCTGAGAATCTCCGTGACGCTTTCGTGTTTACTAAGTAAACCTGTCACGAAACGTGCTGTTCTTCTTTGAATCTCCTCTGTTCCATTTTTTGCCTTGTACGGATCCCATACCGACGAGCAGTACTCAAGTATTCAGCTAACGAGTATTTTATAAGCTACTTCCTTTGTTGATGAACCACATTTGCTGAGAATTCTTCCAATGAATCTCAATCTGGCATTTGCCTTACTCGCGGTTAATTCTATGTAGTTCTCGCACTTCAGATCGCTTCGTACGCGTAATCTTAGATATTTTATGGAAGTAACTGCTTCCAGCGATTGTTCTGCAATTCTGTAAGCATATAATAAAGGGTTCGTCTGTCTATGTACTCCGAATACGTTAAATCTGCTTATGATGGAGGACAATTTCCAGTGCATTCACGAAGTGTCGATCTCGAGCAGGTCTTCCTGCATTTCGCTACAATTTTCTAGCGTTGCAACTTCTTTGTATACAACAGCTCATCCACCGAAAGCCTCACTGAAATTCTGACGTTATCTACTAGGTTATTTACCTATATTGTGAAGAGTAAGGGTCCTTTAACATTCCCCTGGGACACGCCTGAAGTTACATTATATCTGCAGATATGTCCCCGTTCGGAATGATGCTGGGTTCTGTTTGCTAGAAACTCTTCAATCACATCACACGCTTCGTCTGATATTCCATAGGTTCGTATTTTGTCCATCAAGCAGGAGGGCGGAACAGTATCGAATGCCTTCCGGAAGTCAAGGAACACAGTATCTACCTGGGCGCCTGTATCTGCTGCTTTCTGGTTCTCGTGGACGAACGAAGCGAGCTGTATTGCACACTACCATTGCTTTCGGAGCCGATGTTGGTCGCCAGAGTGGAAATTTCCAGTCTCCAGAAATTTCATAATACGCGAGCATAAAACACGTTGAAAATTCTACAACAGACCGGACTCAGAGATACAGGCCTATAGTTTTGTGTATCTGCGTGAAGACCCTTCCTCAAAACCCGAATGACCTGTGCTTTTTTTCCAGTCATTAGGAACACTTTGCTCCTCTAGACGTCTATGGTACACTGCTATTTGAAGAAGGTAAGTTCTTTCGCATAACCTGTGTAGCATAGAACTGGTATCCCACCAAATCCAGTGCGCCTTCCTTTGCTGAGCGATTTCTGTTGCTTTCTGTCCCTTGGTCACTTATTTCGGTAACTGTCACTCCGTCTTTCGTGCGATGATTTCGAAGAGAAACTACAGTTTGATCTCGATATGTGAAACAGTTTTAGAATAAAGACTTTAGTGTTCCGGCCTTTTCTATGTCATTCTCTGTTTTAGTGCCCTTATGGTCACTGAGTCTATGGGCAGATGGCTTTGATCTGTTTACATATGACCATGTCTTCTTATGACTTTCTTTCAATTCGGTATATATTTCACTTTCGAAATCGTTGAACGCTTCACACGTAGACTTTCTTACGCTGATCGTGGCTTCGTTAAGTTTCTGTTTGTCCGTCAGGTTTTGGCTACGTTTAAATTTGCAGTGAAACTCTCTTTGTTTTCGGAGCAGCTTCCAAACACGGTTGCCAGCCACTATGGATCTTTTCCATCCCTCAAAATTTGGTTTAGAACATACTTGTCTAAAGCATGTTGTATGATGTTCTTGACCTTTGTCCATTGATGTTCAACATTGTGAGTGCTGGAGATGAAAGTTTCGTGATTGCCTGTGAGATAATATGAAATTTTTCTCTTGTTGCTCTTGCTAAGCAGAATGCTCTTCCTGTCTTTCTTTGTATTCCAATTTCGAGCTGTATTGAGTGATATTGTATCTTCCCTATGAACAGTTCTAGGACCATTCCATAGACGCTCCCGCAGTTAACTAATATTATACTAACATTTTCTTTCTCAGATCTGCTATGGCGAATGCTACTCTGTCTGGACACTGAAGGCACCCTATCGGGCCTGTGGAGGAATTTCCCTCTTATAAAAAACCCGTATGCGCACGTCACATATACTCCACTATCCTAGTAGCCGCTTCCTGCATATAATGCACGACTGACCTGTTAAGGGGTACCCTATAATTCCCCACTCAACAGTGGAGGTCGGGAAATTTGCATCGGGTACCGCCGCAGAATCATCTCTGCCTCTGGTTTAGGCCTTCCACTCTGCTCCAAACAGGAGGACCACGACCAGTTCCGGGAACAACCCTGCAAAACGATAGCTCTGCTTCCATCCCGCGGACGAGGCTAGCTGTCTTCACCAAAACAGCAAGCCACCTGTAGGAACCGAGGATGGCCTCTGAATCCAGGCAGCAGCGGTCATACATGCCCACATGAGCCACGATCTGCAGGTGGGTGCACCCAGTGCGCCCAATGGCTACCGGAAGAGACTTATTCACCATCATTCTAACAACACGTAACAGATAGAATTCAAAACAGCTATAGAACTCCTTCAAAGAGCGTATGAGCGATGACATACTGTACTAAATTTGACAAGCTCATCCTGAACTGACCATCTAATTCAACGATGACATCTTCAATAAATCACTAATTCGCCTAGAGGTCAAATATTTAACAAAAAAAGGAAAAACCGACCTTGGTACAACTTGGGATGCAAACACCACGAAAAATTCTATCAGTGTGCTAAACTTTGAAATTACAAACTACTACTTCAATACATTTCTCAACAAAACCACTTCTAAACGGCAATCAAAAAGGAATTTACAACGTTATCATGGATCGTATCGACAACACTGGCGGAATTATTTACTTGGACGCACCAGGCGGCACTGGGGAAACGTTTGTAATAAGTCTATTGCTGGTGGAAATACGTACTAAATAATACATCGCACTTGCACTGCCTTAATCCTGAATTGTAGCCACACTTATGGAAGGAGGACAAACTGCCTATTCCGCCCTACAAGTGCCGTCGAATATAGCCGAAGAACAATTCCCCGTATGTAAAATTTCAAGAGCATGTGGACGGGGTGAACTTCTAAATCAAGCTAAATTTACCTTCTCGGACGAATGCAAAATGGGACATAAAAAATCACTCGAAGCCATGGACAGGACATTGCAGGACTTGCGATGAAACTCTGAAGTAATGGGAGGAGCTCTCCTCATACTCTCAGGGGATTTTCGACAAACACTTCCAGGTATACCCAAGTTAACATCAGCAGAAGAGATGAATACATGCTTTAAAAAAGTCCCGTCTGTGGCCACACATACAAATACTGCAACTAACAGAAAATGTGAGAGCTGAACTATCAACAGACGAAACAACAGCACATATTGCTCAACAACCTTTACAAGTTGGTGAAAGCACACACGCTACTGACTAGACGACCGGCCTCATTAAACCCAACAGTAATTTCTGCACTGTTGAAAACGAACTCATCGACCAAATTTATCCAAACGTTGTTCACAACTATACCAATCTGGACTGGCTATCTGAAAGGGCAATTTTGGCAACTAAAAATAATATTGTAGACGAGATCAACTTCAATATTCAAAAGAAAACTCCCGGTGAAGAGACAATATATAAATCGATCGACACGATGGTAAACGTTGAAGAAAGTGCGAACTTCCTTACAGGATTTCTAAACTCTTTGCTAGTGCCATCAATGCCATTACACAGCCTGCTACTTAAAATTGATCATACCGATCAGAAAGCCGGCCGCGGTGGTCTAGCGGTTCTAGGCGCGCAGTCCGGAACCGCGCGACTGCTACGGTCGCAGGTTCGAATCCTGCCTCGGGCATGGATGTGTGTGATGTCCTTAGGTTAGTTAGGTTTAAGTAGTTCTAAGTTCTAGGGGACTGATGACCACAGATGTTAAGTCCCATAGTGCTCAGAGCCATTTGAACCATTTGAACCGATCAGAAATCTCAACTCACCAAAACTGTGTAATGGAACAAGGATAATCATCAAACAGCTGTCGAATAACATCATCGAAGCCGAATTTATGACTGGAAAGTACAAAGGACACACACTATTTATCCCCTGCATAGCTTTGATCTCTACTGAACTGCCATTCCATTTAAAAGACTGCAATTTCCAATCAAATGAGCCTACAGTTTTACAATTAACAAAGCGCAAGGACTCAATCAAATTAGCCTACAGTTTTACAATCAAGAGAGGGCAAACAAGCTTCAAAATATTATGGCATTGATCTCAAAGACTCCTGCTTCTCTCACGGTCAACTATACGTAGGAAATTCGAGAAAATTGTACATGTACACCCCGGATAACAAAATGAAAAATTTTGTCTACAAACAAGTATTGTAAATAGTTAGAATATGTTTTCAATAAAAAATTTTTACCTCTTATACTTTAAAGGTTATCCTTTTATTCCATCTATTACACAATCTCATATCTACTCCCTTAGCGAAAATGGCTACCTCGGCCAGTTATTTGATTAAAAGTGTAGACCTGATGATGGCATTAAGCCGAATCCGGTCGTTGTGAATTGTGTAGCATATGTGATCAGGACGGCACTTAAAGATAAAGTGCCAAACATAATCACGGGCTCGTTTAGAGAGTTTATGCTATCAATTGATATTTATATTGTGACACCCCTGTAGTAACAGCTGTGTCACAGAAAAGCTAAATCATTTGTGAATCGATATTTTCTGCCAGCATCGGCACTAGTAAAGCGTAATAATTTCTTAAGGAACGAAACACTTGGAACACTGGCTGCAAAAGCCCTTCTATTTCAAAGTAACATGTTGCAATCAAAACAGTATCACGGCAAATACTCCACTGTTTTCGCTTTCTGTCTTCCAACATAACGCAAACCATGTATAAATGTTGCGATAACAAGAAGAAATAGTGTCATCAATAACGTTTATCCAGTATGTGAATCCTAACTATTAGGGTCACTCAACAAGCAAGGAGCCGGAGGCTGTAAAATGAAAACCGCTGAAGAGATTGTAATGCCAATGCTTACGGAAGAAGTGTGGTCCTTGTAAGAGCGCACAGGTCCCCAACTCTCCGCTGGAGGGACATGGGTGCACACTCAAGAGGCGACATAGCGATCACGTGGACGCGTCGACCGCACACTGCACTCAGTACTGCTGAAAAAAAGGGAACTGGGCTCTGGAAAAGAAGAGCAACGTGGTGTAATTCGTTTCTTTACAGCAGAAGCAGAGCAGGAAATGGAAATTCATCGAAGAACGGCGCAAGTATACAGAGAACACTGACTGTCGTTGCAATTCCAACGCTCAGTTCGACCTCTGGAGCAATGACTGCCACCTTAACTGGGCGGCCTGCAATAAAGCGGGCAGCTACCTGCTGAGCAATGTATCGGTAAGGCGGTTTGGCGTTCCAGATCGGGCGTCATTGGTTATCCGTCCGTCCTTGAAACACTTGTGATACGCCTTGACCCTTGCAACGGACATGCAATGCTTTTCGTACACTTATGTCATTCTTAGATGAATTTCCGTTCCCCGAAGTCCTCCCGCTGTCAGGAAACACACTACATCCCTCTGTTCTTTGGAAGCCTCCAGTTCTCTGGTTTTAACACGGTCGACGTGTTAATGGCCTGCACTTTCTTACAGAGAGCACATCGTCTTCCGTAGGCAGTCGCATTACGGTCCCTTCAGCGGTTTTCATTTTAAATTTTCTCGCTCGTTTCTTTTTGAATGTCCCTACGACAATGGATAATTTTTGTGTGGTGTCAGCATAAACGAATACAAATTCAGTTTTCTCCCCTAAAGCCATAATACACAGTACAGTATTATATCATACTATACCATACCATGTATATATCCTGTAAGTTAAAAAATCGTTTTCAGTAAACCTTGGCACCATCCAGAGCAAAAAAAGCCATGTCGTGTGTGACACGATGAAAGGAGATATTTTTATTGTTTTCATTATTCTTTATAATTATAAGACGTTAATGTAACATTAGCAGCTTAAGTCGACACAGTTAAGAGTAATGGGCTGTAAGGATGAAGAAGTTTCTCTCTCATTCTGACCATATGCTACGTCAACTGTGAAGTAGTAGCAAGTAAAGGCTTTATTTCACGTGTCCTTCCAGCGTTGTAAGTCAGATAATTATCTAACTGGGAAACGAGAACCGACGGGAATACTATGTTAGCGTGGTAAATTAGTGTGCATACGCTACATGAAAAAAAAAGCTCAGAATAGAGTCACCCTCATTCAAATGGTTACGAAAGTCCCATTACGACAAATAGCGTTAGAATTTGATTTTAACATAGCATAATAAAGACCAAAACTAAAAAAAAGTCAGATATTCTACAACTACATCTACACTCGGCAAGCCACCTTGCGGTGTGTGACGGAGGGTACTTTGTGTATCACTGTCACCCCCCACCCGCCCCCTCTCCCTTACCCTGTCCTATTCGCGAATAGTTCGCGGGAAAACCGTTTTCCGGTAAGCTCGAATCTCTCTTACCTTATCTTCATGGTTTTTTTGCGAGATATACGCAGGTGGAGGCAATACATTTGTCGAATCTTCTAGCAACGTTCGCTGTCTGGACTTGAGCAATAAATCACACTATGATACAGAACGCCTCTCTTGCAGCGTCTGCCACTGCAGTTAATCTCTATGACTCTATGTGCTTACTTAACGAATCTGTAGCAAAATGCATGGCGCTACTTTGAATCTTCTCTATTTCCTCTATCAATCCTCTTTCGTGCGGATCCCATACTGACGAGCAGTATTCAAGTATTGGTCTGCCGACTGTTTTGTAAGCTACTTCCTCTGATGATGGACTACATTCACTGAGGACTCTTCCAATGAATCTCACTATGGCGTCAGCCTTACTCGTGATTAGTTTTATGTGATCGTTACACTTCAAATCGTTTCGTACGCGTATCAAAAAAATGGATCAAATGGCTCTGAGCACTATGGGACTTAACATCTGTGGTCATCAGTCCCCTAGAACTTAGATCTACTTAAACCTAACTAACCTAAAGACATCACATACATCCATGCCCGAGGCAGGATTCGAACCTGCGACCGAAGCGGTCACGCGGTTCCAGACTGTAGCGCCTAGAACCGCACGGCCACACAAAGCGGCCAGTACGCGTATCCCTGGATATTTTATGGAAGTAACTGTTTCCAGTGACTACTTTGCAGTTGTGTAATCAACAATAAAGGGTCTTTCTGTCTACGCATTCGCAATACGTTACATTTCTTTATTTCTACATCTACATGACTACTCTGCAATTCACATTTAAGTGCTTGGCAGAGGGTTCATCGAACCAAAATCATACTATCTCTCTACCACTCCACTCCTGAACACCGCGCGGGAAAAACGAACACCTAAACCTTTCTGTTCGAGCTCTGATTTCTCTTATTTTATTTTGATGATCATTCCTACCTATGTAGGTTGGGCTCAACAAAATAATTTCGCATTCGGAAGAGAAAGTTGGTGACTGAAATTTCGTAAATAGATCTCGCCGCGACGAGAAACGTCTTTGCTTTAATGACTTCCATCCCAATTCGCGTATCGTATCTGCCACACTCTCTCCCCTATAACGTGATAATACAAAACGAGCTGCCCTTTTTTGTACCCTTTCGATGTCCTCCGTCAATCCCACCTGGTAAGGATCCCACACTGCGCAGCAATATTCTAACCGAGGACGAACGAGTGTAGTGTAAGCTGTCTCTTTAGTGGACTTGTTGCATCTTCTAAGTGTCCCGCCAATGAAATGCAACCTTTGGCTCTCCTTCCCCACAATATTATCTATGTGGTCTTTCCAACTGAAGTTGTTCGTAATTTTAACACCCAGGTACTTAGTTGAATGGACAGCTTTTAGAATTGTACTATTTATCTAGTAATCGAATTCCAACGGATTTCTTTTGGAACTCATGTGGATCACCTCACACTTTCCGTTATTTAGCATCAACTGCCACCTGCCACACCATACAGCAATCTTTTCTAAATCGCTTTGCAACTGATACTGGTCTTCGGATGACCTTACTAGATGGTAAATTACAGCATCATCTGCGAAGAACCTAAGAGAACTGCTCAGATTGTCACCCAGGTCGTTTACACAGATCAGGAACAGCAGAGGTCCCAGGACGCTTTCCTGGGGAACACCTGATATCACTTCAGTTTTACTCGATGATTTGCCGTCTATTACTACGAACTGCGACCTTCCTGACAGAAAATCACGAATCCAGTCGCACAACTGAGACGATAGCCCATAGACCCGCAGCTTGAATAGAAGTCGCTTGTGAGGAACGGTGTCAAAAGCTTTCCGGAAATGTAGAAATATGGAATCAACTTGAGATCCCCTGTCGATAGCGGCCATTACTTCGTGCGAATAAAGAGCTAGCTGCGTTGCACAAGAACGATGTTTTCTGAAACCATACTGATTACGTATCAATAGATCGTTCCCTTCGAGGTGATTCATAATGTTTGAATACAGTATATGCTCCAAAACCCTACTGCAAACCGACGTCAATGGTATAGGTCTATAGTTCGATGGATTGCTCCTACTACCCTTCTTAAACACTGGTGCGACCTGCGCTATTTTCCAATCTGTAGGTACAGATCTATCGGTGAGCGAGCGGTTGTATATGATTGCTAAGTAGGGAGCTATTGTATCAGCGTAATCTGAAAGGAACCTAATCGGTATACAATCTGGACCTGAAGACTTGCCCGTATCAAGCGATTTGAGTTGCTTCGCAACCCCTAAGGTATCTACTGCTAAGAAACTCATGCTAGCAGCTGTTCGTGTTTCAAATTCTGGAATATCCCATTCATCTTCCCTGGTGAAGGAATTTCGGAAAACTGCGTTCAATAACTCCCCTTTAGCGGCACAGTCGTCGGTAACAGTACCATCGGCACTGCGCAGCGAAGGGATTGACTGTGTCTTGGCGCTTGTGCACTTTACATACGACCAGAATTTCTTCGGATTTTCTACCAAATTTCTGAGACACTGTTTCTTTGTGGAACCTATTAAAGGCATCTCGCATTGACGTCCTTGCCAAATTTCGCGCGTCTGTAAATTTTAGCCAATCTTCGGGATTTCGCGTTCTTCTGAACTTCGCATGCTTTTTCCGTTGCCTCTGCAACAGCGTTCGGACCTGTTTTGGGTACCACGGGGGATCAGTTCCATCTCTTACCAATTTATGAGGTATGAATCTCTCAATTGCTTTTGCTACTATATCTTTGAATTTGAGCCACATCTCGTCAACATTTACATAGTCAGTTCGGAAGGAATGGAGATTGTCTCTTAGGAAGGCTTCTAGTGACACTTTATCCGCTTTTTTAAATAAAATTATTTTGCTTTAGTTTCTGGTGGATTTGGAAGAAACGGTATTGAGCCTAGCTACAACGACCTTGTGATCACTAATCCCTGTATCAGTAATGATGCTCTCTATCAGCGCTGGATTGTTTGTGGCTAAGAGGTCAAGTGTGTTTTCGCAACCATTTACAATTCGTGTGGGTTCGTGGACTAACTGCTCGAAATAATTTTCGGAGAAAGCATTTAGGACAATGTCGGAAGATGTTTTCTGCCTACCACCGGTTTTGAGCAAGTATTTTTGTGACTCACTTGCCACTCCCTGCATCAAGCGTCAGTTCTGCAGTTCACTACAGTTTTCTAGTGTCGCGACTTCTCTCTATACAGTAGCATCATCCGTGAAAAGCCTGTTGGAAAATATTGTGAAATTCCAATGGCAACCTAAATTCATAATCAATTCCGAGCAATAAATGTAATGGCTTCCACTAGGGCATTTATTTCCATTTCGAGAAGTGGTGTGGTTCATTTGCGGCAAGGCAGATTTTCATTTAAGTGTCAAACAAGACGAAATAACTAATTATCATTATTACTGCGTTATTATTTTGTAGAAAATATTATCTCACTTCCGTAATACTTCATAGAAGTGCCAGAATGCACTACTGTCCAGACGAACGGCACTCTGATCTGCAGCTGTCAGTCGTACATGTATTTCCGACAGGGATAACACGGCGCTACAGCTGTGTGAACGGACTGCAAGTTGTTTGAAAAATTAGTCTGACGGGCGGCCTCACTGAATCACTGAGTCTCATTATCACCTCTCGGAGACGAAGTTCTGTCTGCGCTGTTTTCACCATAGCTGGTCACGATGGAAACTTTGTTAGTGATTCCACGGTTATCCTTGTATTCCGTCATATTTTTATTTTTATCCATTTTAGAAATTATCGTCTGCTTATTGTATATAGGTTTTACTGAATGCTTTGACATAAGTAGCTGTTATAATATAGCCAGCCATTTGTGTTGTACCTTATCCTGGCACACGTGGCGTGCTGCTGTTTACCGCTTGGTCCTGTAGTTCCTTGGTGGCAGCGCCGCGGAAGGCGCTCCTCTATGCGGCTGTCAGATCCACTAGCACAGAAAGCGTGAAATTTACGACGCCGGGCCGATCAATGTTTATCACATAAAAACATCCATTCGCCGTAGCGCCGTGCCCAGCACACGCAGATTCACCTCACGCGTCGTGACGGCCAGAATCTGAAATAGAAAGCTCGGGTTCTGACTGCACTGAATTGTTAGAACACAAAGAGCTGCAAGTGACCTTCAGACGGGAAGGAAGATCCAGGTTTAACATTCCGTCAACAACAAGATTATTAGAGACGACCACAACCTCGGATGGGGCAAGGATGTGGAAAAAATTCGCTGTGTCCTTTTTAAAGGAACATCCTAGCATTCACCTTATTGATTTAGCAAAACCGCGGAGAACGTAGTTCTGACTGGGTGGACCGGAAAGAAACCTAGCTCTTTAGAACGGGGGCTTCACTAATGCGCAACAATTCGCTGGTTGATCTTCAAATAACTTTGCTCGCTATTCACAGGGGCACTGTTACGAGCTGTAACACTGCTTATCGTAATGCAAAATAAATAACCTGCTGTAATTTGAAGATTGTGAAGAGTGTGAATTCCTCGAGGGCGTTACAACTGATTTCTCCATCGTCATCCCCATTTTTCAATGCGATATCCATTCTGAAATACTTCTTACTTCTGAATCAGGATGTCATTACTGACATCACAATGACTTAGAAACAGTAGTGCATCACGTGATAAATTTATTACTCGTATTTTCGATCAAGAATTGCTCTTACACAGTGTGAACACGAACTCCACCTACAAAAATTTCGGAGGTTGCTCACGAACATATCCCGAATATATTATATAGGTATTCATGGCCTCTCGTGGTTCGTCACTGAGTAATATTGTAATCATCATTTATTTTGTTTGTTAACGTAGTGACCTTTATTAATACGAAAATACCTTCACAACACTGAAAAAGGCCGTGATGTCATCGTCGCTGCGAGAACACCTCAGCATAACGCCGCTATGCTGCTTTCCACTGCATTCAGTGAGCCAATACACGAGCTGCAGATCGACCAAATCAGCATTAGTAAACCTCTCCTTACTGCTATGTCCCACTGATAACGTACCACTAACACTGCCGAAAAACAAAGTCGGGAGAGAACTAAACATTGCCCGATGCAAGCTCGAGGACATCTACATCTACATCTACATTCATCTACATTTATACTTCGCAAGCCATACAACGGTGTGTGGCGGAGGGCACTTTACGTGCCACTGTCATTACCTCCCTTTTCTGTTCCAGTCGCGTATGGTTCGCGGGAAGAACGACTGCCGGAAAGCCTCCGTGCGCGCTCGAATCTCTCTAATTTTACATTTGTGATCTCCTCGGGAGGTATAAGAAGGGGGAAGCAATGTATTCGATACCTCATCCAGAAACGCACCCTCTCGAAACCTGGCGAGCAAGCTACACCGCGATGCAGAGCGCCTCTCTTGCAGAGTCTGCCACTTGAGTTTGCTAAACATCTCCGTAACGCTATCACGGTTACCAAATAACCCTGTGATGAAACGCGCCGCTCTTCTTTGGATCTTCTCTATCTCCTCCGTCAACCCGATCTGGTACGGATCCCACACTGATGAGCAATACTCACGTATAGGTCGAACGAGTGTTTTGTAAGCCACCTCCTTTGTTGATGGACTACATTTTCTAAGGACTCTAAAAAAATGGTTCAAATGGCTCTGAGCACTATGCGACTTAACGTCTGAGGTCATTAGTCGCCTAGAACTTAGAACTAATTAAACCTAACTAACCTAAGGACATCACACACATCCATGCCCGAGGCAGGATTCGAACCTGCGACCGTAGCGGTCACGCGGTTCCAGACTGAAGCGCCTTTAACCGCACGGCCACACCGGCCGGCTCTAAGGACTCTCCCAATGAATCTCAACCTGGTACCCGCCTTACCAACAATTAATTTTATATGACCATTCCACTTCAAATCGTTCCGCACGCATACTCCCAGATATTTTACAGAAGTAACTGCTACCAGTGTTTGTTCCGCTATCATATAATCATACAATAAAGGATTCGCAATACATTACATTTGTCTATGTTAAGGGACAGTTGCCACTCCTTGCACCAAGTGCCTATCCGCTGCAGATCTTCCTGCATTTCGCTACAATTTTCTAATGCTGCAACTTCTCTGTATACTACAGCATCATCCGCGAAAAGCCGCATGGAACTTCCGACACTATCTACTAGGTCATTTATATATATTGTGCAAAGCAATGGTCACATAACACTCCCCTGTGGCACGCCAGAGGTTACTTTAACGTCTGTAGACGTCTCTCCATTGAGAACAACATGCTGTGTTCTGTTTGCTAAAAACTCTTCAATCCAGCCACACAGAAGGTCTGATATTCCGTAGGCTCTTACTTTGTTTATCAGGCGACAGTGCGGAACTGTATCGAACGCCTTCCGGAAGTCAAGGAAAATAGCATCTACCTGGGAACCTGTATCTAATATTTTCTGGGTCTCATGAACAAATAAAGCGAGTTGGGTCTCACACGATCGCTGTTTCCGGAATCCATGTTGATTCCTACATAGTAGATTCTGGGTTTCCAAAAACGACATGATACGCGAGCAAAAAACATGTTCTAAAATTCTACAACAGATCGACGTCAGAGATATAGGTCTAATGTTTTGCGCATCTGCTCGACGACCCTTCTTGAATATTGGGACTACCTGTGCTCTTTTCCAATCATTTGGAACCTTCCGTTCCTCTAGAGACTTGCGGTACACGGCTGTTAGAAGGGGGGGCAAGTTCTTTCGCGTGCTCTGTGTAGAATCGAATTGGTATCCCGTCAGGTCCAGTGGACTTTCCTCTGTTGAGTGATTCCAGTTGCTTTTATATTCCTTAGACACTTATTTCGATGTCAGCCATTTTTTCGTTTGTGCGAGGATTTAGAGAAGGAACTGGAGTGCGGTCTTCCTCTGTGAAACAGCTTGGAAAAAGGTGTTTAGTATTTTAGCTTTACGCGTGTCATCCTCTGTTTCAATGCCATCATCATCCCGGAGTGTCTGGATATGCTGTTTCGAGCCACTTACTGATTTAACGTAAGACCAGAGCTTCCTAGGATTTTCTGTCTAGTCGGTACATAGAATTTTACTTTCGAATTCACTGAACGCTTCACGCATAGCCCTCCTTACGCTAACTTTGACATCGTTTAGCTTCTGTTTGTCTGAGAGGTTTTGGCTGCGTTTAAACTTGGAGTGAAGCTCTCTTTGCTTTCGCAGTAGTTTCCTAACTTTGTTGTTGAACCACGGTGGGTTTTTCCCGTCCCTCACAGTTTTACTCGGCACGTACCTGTCTAAAACGCATTATACGATTGCCCTCAACTTTTTACATAAACACTCGACATTGTCAGTGTCGGAACAGAAATTTTCGTTTTGATCTGTTGGGTAGTGTGAAAACTGCCTTCTATTACTCTTCCTAAACAGAAAAACCTTCATCCCTTTTTTTATATTCCTATTAACTTCCATATTCAGGGATGCTGCAACGGCCTTATGATCACTCATTCCCTGTTCTGCACTTACAGAGTCGAAAAGTTCGGGTCTGTTTGTTATCAGTAGGTCCAAGATGTTATCTCCACGAGGAATTCTTTTTCTTTTCCTTGTGCATTTGTCCAGCATCGGCGTAGGGTCGGAATTGTTATTTACTGATTATACATGTTGATTTAATTCGTGGCCGTATGCCCTACCTGTGACCGCCCCGCTACCTCGAGGGAAGGAGTACGTGTCCCCCAACTGTCTGCATAAAGTGTTATTCATGTGAAAGTGCACGGGAGTGCTCTAAACGGTTTTGAATCGTGCAACTCAGACGGGACTCGGCTATCAGCCCAGTATGATGTAGGAAACAGCCTAAAAAACCACATCCGTGATAGAAGGCACACAGACCCTCATCGTTAATGCGTCAGTTGTATTTGATCCGAGACCGGCTCACCTCTCCCTTCCGCAAGCGGCGCTGTAACACGCACGATTATCCGGGCGGGTGGAGGCGACGGAATAAAGTGGGAAACAGTGTTCAGCAGCTTGTACAGAGTGAGTGGAGCAAGTTTGTTTTCAAACAACATACAAAGCGTACTACTCATCCACGATATTACTGCACTTGGCCGTTCTCGGAAACATGCGGTTATGTTTCAGTAAACAAGTACAGTGGTGACTAAGGAAAACGCATTGATGGCCGGAGTGATCGAGCGGTTCTAGGCGCTACAGTCTGGAACCGCGTGACCGCTGTGGTCGCAGGTTCGAATCCTGCCTCGGGCATGGATGTGTGTGATGTCCTTAGGTTAGTTAGGTTTAATTAGTTCTAAGTTCTGGGCGACTGATGACCTGAGAAGTTAAGTCGCATAGTGCTCAGAGCCATTTTTGATAGTGTGGTCGACTAATATATCGTCAAAATTTGCGTTGATGTGCATATAGTTTCAGTGTAATATAGATACAAAGACAGCTGCGGGTGGGAAATAAAACGAAATGCAGTTACTCTGTAACGAGCCACCGCAGACCACGGGTCTCTTACACAAACAATGCTCAGAAAGTATCTCTCAAAAACCTCCGTAACTTTTGTCGATGGAGTTCAGGTTCTCCTTGTATATGCAGGGTGGACAGAAACAGTCTGAAAACCTTGTAAGGGTGTTTGCGCACAAAAGCTAGCAGCCTTCCACAGGCGCTGTTGCCAAACGTGTTCTTCGTTTCGTTAGCTGAAACCGAACAAAAAACAAAAAAAAAGGGGGGGCGACCAGTGGATGGTAGTGAGTTTAATCCTTGCTACCGTGCATTCTCCAATTTTTTAAGCGCTTTCTTGTTTGGTTTGAGGAATCAAAACGAAGAATTCGCTTGGCAACGCTGTCTCTGGCTGGCTACTTGAATTTGCGAGCGCGGCAACCCGATTGGCCAACTCCAGTGCTAATTAAATCAGAAGCGGTGCAATAAAATGCATTTTCTTCTTAAAAATTATTTCTCAGCACAACCTTATCTGCAACACCCTTGCAAGCTATTCAGACTGTTTCTGACCACCTTATGTAGTAGAGGGGTAATTGAAGATCTTATGACGTACTTCAAATGGTCTAGAAGAGAATTAGCTTGAGGCACACACGCGGAAGTACATCTACATTTTTTTTTTTTGTATACGGATATAATTGGGTTTTAGGAGATTTTTTTGAAGCACAAGAGGTAAATGCAAAGGTGGCGTCTTACCGAGGACAAGGTCTATTTCCTCCCCCGTTATCTACATCTGTCTACCACAAACTACCTTAAGGTGTGTGGCGGAGGGTACTTTGTGCACCACTATCACTTCCTCGTTTCCCTGTACCAGTCGCAAATGGTGTGCGGGAAGAATGAATTTTTTAAGCAACCATGCCAACTCTAATCTCTCTAATTTTACCTTCATGACCTTCTCGAGAGAGATCTGTAGGAAGGAGCAATATACTGAATAGCTGTTCTAAGAACATAGGAATTTTAATTACTAAACCACACACATTGATGCAGAATGCGTGTCCTGCAGCATCTGCCGCTGGAGTTGGCTGAACATCTTTGTGACGCTTTAATGCTTACTAAGCGAACCTGTAACGAAACTCGATGTTTCCTTTGGATCTTTTCTATTTCCTCAATCAATACAATCTAGCATGGATCCCAGACTGACGACAAATATTCAAGTATTGGTCGAACGAGGGATTTGTAAGCTACGTCCTTTTCGGGTGGACTGCACTTCCTCATGATTCTTCCGAAGAATCTCAGTCTAACAGCTGCCTTACTTCCAATCCATGCTTACGCTCTCTCTCTAATGACCTAAATATCTAATGGACAATAAAGAAATTCTTACTTCCTCTCTTCATCCGATGTCGTCTAACCACTTCACGCTTAAACCATCATCTACGTCGGTTTCCTTTCCGCTGTCCTTAGCTATTGGACTAATACTTGATAGCTTCACCACAGAATATCTTTGTGTCATCAACCTATGTCAGAACAGAGAGTGTACAGTGGTTATAGACTTATCATTTAAAACACAGTGTGATTTACTTTATAACGTTAAATTCCGTTAATTTTTCAGTCGTTTTATTTTACAGTTATCAGTTACGTTAAGTAAGCCAATTAGTCGATTTTTTGACAACACTACTGGTAAAATTTACTGCACATAATCTTTGAACTTACACTATGTGAACAAAAGTATCCGGATACCTGGCTGAAAATGATTTACAAGTTTGTGGTGCCCTCCATCGCTAATGCTGGAATTCTATATGGTGTTGGCCCATCCTTAGCCTTGATGACAGCTTCCACTCTCGCAGGAATACGTACAGTCAGGTGCTGGAAGGTTTCTTGGGGGATAGCAGCTCATTCTCCACGGAGTGCTGCACTAGGGAGAAGTATCGATGTCGGTCGGTGAGGCCTGGCACGAAGTCGGCGTTCTAAAACATCCCAAAGTTATTCTATAGGATACAGGTCAGGACACTGTGCAGGGAAGTCCGTTACAGGGATGTTATTGTCGTGTAACCACTCCGCCACAGGCCGTGTATTATGAACAGGTGTTAGATCATGTTGAAATGTGTGTGTAAAATCTTATGCGACTTAACTGTTAAGGTCACCAGTCCTTAAGCTTACACACTACTTAACCTAAATTATCCTAAGGACAAACACACACGCCCATGCCCGAGGGAGGACTCGAACCTCCGCCGGGACCAGCCGCACAGTCCATGACTGCAGCGCCTAGACCGCTCGGCTAATCCCACGCGGCTGATCATGTTGAAAGATGCAATCGCCATCCACGAATTGCTCTTCAACAGTGGCAAGCAAGTACGTGCTTAAATCAATGTAGCCCTGTGCTGTGATAGTGCCACGCAAAACAACAAGGGGTACAAGCCCCCTCCATGAAAAACAGGACCACACCATAACACCACCGCCTCCGAATTTTACTATTGGCATTACACACGCTGGCAGATGACGTTCACCGGCCATTCGCCATACCCACACCCTGCCATCAGATCGCCACATTGTGTACAGTGATTCGTCACTCCACACAACGTATTTCCACTGTCCAATCGTCCAGTGTTTACGCTCCTCGTCTGGTATTTACCTGTGTGTTGTGTGGCTTATGAGTAGCAGAGTTCTCTCACCTCCCGCCTAACTGTCATAGTACTTGCAGTGGATCCTGATGCAGTTTGGAATTCCTGTGTGATGGTATGGATAGATGTCAGCCTATTACACATTACGACCCTTTTCAACTATCGGTGGTCTCTCTCAGTCAACAGACGAGGCCAGCCTGTACGACTGTGTGCTGCATGTGTCACTTCACATTTCCACTTCACTATCACATCGGAAACTGTGGACCTAGATATATTTAGGAGTGTGGAAATCTCGCGTATAGACGTATGATGCAAGTGAATTCCAATCACGTGAGCACGTTCGAAGTCCGTGAGTTCCGCAGAGCGCCCCATTCTGATCTGTCACGATGTCTAATGACTACTGAGATCGCTGACATGGAGTACATGGCAGCAGGTGGCATCACAATACACCTATTATGGGAAACTTATGTTTTGGGGGTGTCCGAATATTTGTGATCGCATAGTGTGCTTCCGAGATTTATCTGTTGAACTGGGCCAACATTTCTTGAAGTTTTTTCACAATGAAAGTCTACAGATTAATCTCATCTCCCGATATAAAACAATTTACATAAGCTCTACTGGCGCATATTCATGCTTCCTCCTAATTTAGTGAGTGAGTTATTCGCCCTACCTAACCTGTTCGTTCTTGCGTGCTACCCGAGCTCCTGTTCCACAAAGTGTACCCTAGACGGTTTATGACCGTATGATACTTCTTTTTTACGTCCAGAGAACGCAAATAGTATCGTGTAAAAAGTTTCAATAGCGAACACTACACAACCCACAGTGCAGCCGCCCCCTGACATCCCATCAGTCATCCTCGTCCCATAGCCACGTACTGGAACGTGGCGCCGTTGTGTAGGCGATGTCATAGATATATACCTTTTGCCACACTACTCATTATTCATGCTGACTCTGTTAGTGATTGATTACTGTAATTTATTTTATGTATAGTGGTTCGAAAACTCGATCATCGTACACTCTCCCTTCAGACAGTATTCAAGTAGTCCTCTTGGCGTTCTCGTCGCAAACATTTTTTCAGTACTTTATAACAACGCGAATATTCTGGGAGAGTTACAATTTCAAATGCAGATCTGTGATAGAACTTAACGAATCCTGAAATATGTCTGAAACGTCGTATGTGCCCGCACGCTCGTGCACCAGTGTGTGTGTGTGTGTGTGTGTGTGTGTGTGTGTGTGTGTGTGCGCGCGCGAGTGTATTTTCCTGATCCTAATGAAAGGTTATCAGTTTCCCCTGCCTACTAGTCACTTCATAAGCGAGCAAATGAGGGATTAAATTTTTGAACACATACACACAGTTCGGTACTTCAATTTTCTGACTACAGATAGACAGATTATTCATTTACCAGGAAATCAGAAATATGAATCAATACATTTTACTGGGCTTCACAGTTATATATGAAAATATATTATACTATATAGGTTGATTCTGGAATTTAAATTAATAGCCGGCCGGTGTGGCCGTGCAGTTCTAGGCGCTTCAGTCTGGAACCACGTGACCGCTACGGTCGCAGGTTCGAATCCTGCCTCGGGCAATGATGTATGTGATGTCCTTAGGTTAGTTAGGTTTAAGTAGTTCTAAGTTCTAGGGGACTGATGACCACAGATGTTAAGTCCCATAGTGCTCAGAGCCATTTGAATCATTTTTGAAATTAATATGTTCTAACACAAAAGATGTCCATTACTTTTTATTGATGTGTTAATGTTACCTTCAGTCGTAATTAACTAAATACTCCGTGTATTAGTTTTTGTTTAACTGTGATCAGTCAGTTAATGTACTTTAGGTAACATAACAGAACGGATATCCTCCAATTTACGTTCTTTGATGGAGAGTTCAGCACAATGCCAAAAGCACTGGAGCATAGTTTCGACAATCGAGGATATAATCCTTCACTTCTCATTTTGAAAGGTCTTTCAGCACATGTAACTTGCAGCCATAGGAAACGATCTATTGTTCAAATGAATTTTTGGGCATGTGGGAATCCTGGAATTTAACACAGTTTAAAGGGGACTTCTAGAGGAGGCATTAGCACGTTGTGAACAGTCGATACTAAATGGTGTATTTGTTAAGGCATTGGAGAATGAATGCAATTGATCTTTCAAAGCAACGACAAGGTCCTTGTGTTCCACACTTAGTCACTTTGACGACTTAAAGAACCTTATCCATCATAGTTCTTTCGCTCTATGACTTTCAGTACTAGTCATTTTATTGTGGTACACTTTATTTGCTGAGAGAAGATCTGCCCTCATTCTAAGTCTACATTCGCTGAAATTTACACTAGCGCAGCGTGGTTCGCTATACGCGATAGATTCTTTCTGTTAATTATCAGCAATTGAAGGCAGTAGTGATGTACTTATCTTAGTTTGTGTATTCATGTTTTCAAGGAAGCGTCACTTGGTGTTAATGAACTTGGATTTAGCAAACAGTTTTCAAAATGGAAAAATACATTTTGTCATAACTGAATACAGAAGTAAATAAGACATGTAGTATAGTTCGACATTGTTGTTGCTGTTGTTGTGGTCTTCAGTCCTGAGACTGGTTTGATGCAGCTCTGCATGCTACTCTATCCTGTGCAAGCTTCTTCATCTCCCAGTACCTACCGCAACCTACATCCTTCTGAATCTGCTTAGTGTATTCATCTCTTGGTCTCCCTCTACGATTTTTACCCTCCACGCTGCCCTCCAATACTAAATTGGTGATCCCTTGATGCCTCAGAACATGTCCTACCAACCGATCCCTTGTTCTAGTCAAGTTGTGCCACAAACTTCTCTTCTCCCCAATCCTGTTCAATACTTCCTCATTAGTTATGTGATCTACCCATCTAATCTTCAGCATTCTTCTGTAGCACCACATTTCGAAAGCTTCTATTCTCTTCCTGTTCAAGCTATTTATCGTCCATGTTTCACTTCCATACATGGCTACACTCCATACAAATACTTTCAGAAATGACTTCCTGACACTTAAATCTATACTCGATGTTAACAAATTTCTCTTCTTCAGAAACGCTTTCCTTGCCATTGCCAGTCTACATTTTATATACTCTCCACTTCGACCATCATCAGCTACTGTATTTTGCTCCCCAAATAGCAAAACTCCTTTACTACTTTCAGTGTCTCATTTCCTAATCTAATTCGACATTATAGACTCGATTACGATAAAGTATGGTTAAATGTGTATGGTAGTGGTTTCAGTCCTGTTCACCAGTTATATTCAGTTGGTCAAATTTGTTTCCACGGCACTCAGTACTAGTGTGTGTAATAACTTTGGCTGATGTGACTATCCAGCTGCATATATAAGAAGAGACGTCATCTGGATAAGCTACTGCAACCGTGATTCAAGCTGAACCCATGACGATTAGAAAAGCTAAAGAGGAATGCGTGATAGTAACGATTGTACGAGAGAAAATGATACTCATAAAAGAGACTGCTACACAGACAGGCAGTAACAACTGGCATTACATGTAATTTGTAGACTTAGGTAATTTGCCTTTGGAACCTCGAATCTTCAAAAATCTGAATAATATTGTTAGTAACTCACTTTAAAATTGCGGAGGTTCACGGCAGCTCAGTCAAGTTGCTGAAGTGGTCCTGAAGGGACTGGTGGGGCAGAAGCGCAGAAATATATGAAATGAAACTGAATTTTGAAAACGTAGGTTTACATTTATAATAATCAGCACATCTAAGAGTAGCAATCGCGGAGGGCAGCAACTTTTGCACGAGAGTCTACCTTGGCGGACAGTGTGTGATTTGCTAACTTTGACTCATAGACAAGTTCACAGCAGTTTACTGTAAACTAATAAATGGTGAACCGATATAAGCGTATTTCCACTTTTACTTATATAGCATGAGTTGTCTACATGTACATCTACGTGATTACTCTGCTATTCATAGTTAAGTGCCTGGCAGAGGGTTCAATGAACCACCATCAAGCTGTCTCTCTACCGTTCCACTCTCGAACGGCACGCGAGAAAAGCGAGTACATCAATTTTTCTGTGCGAGCCCTGATTTGTCTTATTTTGTCGTGACGATCATTTATCCCTATGTAGGTAGGTGCCAACAGAATATTTTCGCAGTCGGAAGAGAAAATTGGTGATTGAAATTTTATGAGAAGATCCCGTTGCAACGAAAAACGCCTTTGTCTTACCGATTCCCACTACAACTAACGTATTATGTCTGCGGAACTATCTCCCCTGTTTCGCGATAATACAAAACGTGCCGCCCTTCTCTGAACTTTTTCGATGTCATGCGTCAGTCCCACGTGATGCGGACCCCACACCGCACAGCAGTACTCCAGAATAGGGCGGACAAGCGTGGTGTAAGCAGTCTCTTTAGTACACCAGCCAGTGAATCGCAGTCTTTGATTTGCTCTACCCATAACACTATCTATGTGATTGTTCCAATTTAGGTTATTTGTAATTGTAATCCCTAAGTATTTAGTTGAATTTACAGCCTTCAGATTTGTGTGACTTACCACATAATCGAAATTTAAAGGATTTCTTTTAGTACTCATGTGAATAAATTCACAATTTTCTCTATTCAGGATCAATTGTCAATTTTCGCACGACACATATATCGTATCTAAATCATTTTGCAATTCGTTTTGGTCAGCTAGACGGTAAATCACAGCATCACCTGCAAATAATCTAACAGGGCTACTCAGATTTTCTCTTATGTCGTTAATATAGATCAGGAACAATAGAGGACCTATAACACTTCCTTGGGGAACGTCGGATATTACTTCTGTTTTAATCGATGACTTGCCGTCTATTACTACGAAGTGTGACCCGCCTTACAGGAAATCACGAATCCAGTCGCACAACTAAGGCGATATTCCATAAGCACGCAGTTTGGTTAGAAGACGCTTGTGAGGAACGGTGGCGAAAGCCTTCTGGAAATCTAAAAATATGGAATCAATTTGACATCCCCTTTAAAGGCGCTGCAGTCTGGAACCGCAAGACCGCTACGGTCGCAGGTTCGAATCCTGCCTTGGGCATGGATGTTTGTGATGTCCTTAGGTTAGTTAGGTTTAACTAGTTCTAAGTTCTAGGGGACTAATGACCTCAGCAGTTGAGTCCCATAGTGCTCAGAGCCATTTGAACCATTTTTTGACATCCCCTGTCGACAGCACTCATTAATTCATGAGTATAAAGAGCTAGTTGTGTTTCAAGAAAGATGTTTCCTGAATCCGTGCTGACTATGTGTCAATAAATCGTCTTCTTCGAGGTAATTCATAATATTCTAACACAGTATATGTTCCAAAACCCTACTGATAATCGAAGTTTGTGATATGGGCCTGGAATTCAGCGAATTACTCCTATTTCCCTTTTTGGTTATTGGTGTGACTTGAGCAATTTTCCAGTCTTAGGTACGGAACTTTCTGTGAGCGAGCGGTTGTGTATAATTGCTAAATATGGAGCTATTGCATCACCAGTGTCTGAAAGGAACCTTGCTTTTTTTAAGTGATTTAAACTGCTTTGTTACACCGAGGATATCTACGTTTATGGTTCTCATCTTCGCAGTTATTTTTGATTGGAATTTAGGAATATTTACTGCGTCTTCTTTGGTGTAGGAATTTCGGAAAACCGTGTTTAATAACTCTGCTTTAGTGGCACTGTCATCAGTGACTTCACCGTTGTTATCGCGCAGTGAAGGTATTGTTTACATCTTGCCACTGGTGTGCTTTATATATGACCAGAATCTCTTTGAGTTTTCTGCCAGAATCCGAGACAGAGTTTCGTTATGGAAATTATTAAAAGCATCTCGCATTGATGCGCGCTATATTTCGAACTTCTGCAAAACTTTCTCAATCGTGAGGATTTTGCGTTCTTTTAAATTTGGTATTCTTCTTTCGTTGCTCCGGCAACAGCGATATAACACGTTTTGTGTACCATGGGGGATCAGTGCCATCACTTATTAATTTTGTGGTATATATCTCTCAATTGCCGTCGATACTGTCTCTTTGAAATCATTCCACATCTTTTCTGCGGTCACGTCATCAGATCGGAAGGAGTGGAGACTATCTCTTATCGCTTAAAAAGGCGTTAAGAGCATTTTTATCAGCTTTTTTAGATAGATGTACTTCGCGTTTCTTTTTGACGGTTGTGGGTGTTACGGTATACTGCCTAGCAGCAACTGCCTTGTGGTCGCTAATCCCTATATTCGTCATGATGCTCCCTATTTATCCAGGATTATTTGTTGCTAAGAGGTCAAGTATGCTTTCCCAACAATTTACGCTTCGAGTGGACTCATGAACTAATTGTTCAAAATAATTTTCTGAGAAAGCATTCAGTACAATTTCGGATGACGTTTTATGCCTACCACAGTCTTTAAACGTATAATTTTTCCAGCATATCGAGGGTAGATTGAAGTCACCACCGACTATAATTGTGTGAGTGGGGTACCTATTTGAAATGAGACTCAAATTTTCTTTGAACTGTTCAACAACGATATATTCTGTGTCGGGGGTCGGTAAAACGATACAATTAATAGTATAGTCCGATTATGAGATATAACCTCTACCCATACTATTACGCAGGAACTATCTGTTTCAATTTCACTAAAAGGTTAACTACTTCTGACAGCAATAAATACTCCACCACCAACTGTATTTAATCTATCATTTCTGAACACTGTTAAGTCGTTTGCAAAAATTTCGGCTTTAACCAGCTTTCCGTACCTATAACAATTTGAGCTTCAGTGCTTTCTATTAGGGCTTGGAGTTCTGGTTCTTTTCGAACACAGCTACAAAAACGTACAACTACAATACCGTTCTTTTCTACAACTACCTTACTGTGTTTTACCTGCCCCCTTTCAGACTGTGGTTTGCTGAGACCCTCTAACCTAAAGGACCGCCCAGTCATTTCCACACAGCCCCCGCTACTCGTGTAACCGCTTCCTGTGTGTAGTGGACTCCTGACCTACTAAGTGGAACCCGGAAACCCTCCACCCGATGGCGCAAGTCAATGAATCTGCAGCCTACACGGTCACAGAACCGCCTGAGCCTCTGATTCAGACCCTCCACTCGGCTCTGCACCAAAGGACCACAGTCGGTCCTTCGACGATGCTACAGATGGTGAGCTCCGCCTTAATCTCGCAAGCAAGACTGGCAGTCTTTACCATTTCCGCTAGCCGCCCGAAACCAGACAGAATCTCCTCCGATCCAAAGTTACACACGTCATTGGTACCGACATGGGCCGCCACCTGCAGTTGGCTGCATCCTGTATTCTTCATGGCACCCGGAAGCACCCTTTCCACATCCGGAATGACTCTCCCCGGAATGCACACGGAGTGCACACTGGATTCCTTCCCCTCCTTGGCAGCCATATTCCTAAGGGGCCCCATTACGCGCCTAACGATGGAACTCCCAACCGCCAGCAAACCCACACTCTGTGAATGCCCAGACCTTGCGGGCCGAGAAACTTCCTCTGGAACAGGGTGGACGACTGAATCCGGTCAGAGACTTCGTCAGCCACAGAAAGTTCCTGCGATGGGATTCATGCAGGTCGACTTGAGAAGCCAAATCATTTCCTCGAATCGTCCAGACTATTCTTCGAACCAGTCGCGAACAACTGTGCCCGGTGAGAAGGCGCATGATCATCCATAAAAATTCCATTGTACTTTCTGAACTTTTTGTCCATGAATGGCTGCAAATGTTCTCTAAGTATTTCAGTTGGACCACGGATCCAGTCCATTACATGTAAACTCAGCCCATACCATTATGGAGTCACCGTCAGCTTGCACAGTGCCTTGTAGACAACTTGGATCCATGGCTTCACGTGGTCTGCCCCCCACTCGAAACCTATAACACTTACCAACTGAAATCAGGAGTCATCTAACCGTTCCACGGTTTTCCAATGGTCTAGGGTCCAACCTATGTGATCACGATCCCAGGAGATGCGCTGCAAGTGATGTCGTGCTGTTAGCGAAGGCTATTACGTCGGTCGTCTGCTGCCATAACCCATTAATGCCATATGTCGCAGCACTGTCCTAACGGCTCCGTTCGCTGTACGTCACGCATTGACTTCTAGGTTCATTTCACGCCTGTCTATTTGCACTGACAACTCTATGCAAACGCCGCTGTTCTCGGTCGTTAAGTGAAGCCCTTCGGCCACTGCGTTGTACGTAGTGAGAGATAATGCCTGAAATTTTGTATTATCGGCACACTTTTGACATTGTGGATATCGGAATATTGTATCCCCTAACGATTTCTGAAATGGAAAATCCCGTCCATCCAGCCCAACCTATCATTCCGCGTTCGAAGTTTCTTAATTCTCGTCGTACGGCCATAACCGCGTCGGAAACTTTTCACGTGGATCAGCTGGAGTACAAATAACATATCCGTCAATGCATTGCTCTTTTATACCTTGTGTATGCTATACTACCGCCATTTGTATATGTCCGTAACGCTATCCCAAGACTTTTGTCAGCTCAGTTTATATGCAACTTATAATGGCAATGCGCGGTTGCTTTATGACTTAATCGTGCTTACTTCTGTTGATGGATAATTACCTTATGTCGCTGAGATCATAACAGTCGGAGCCTTGAGCCTAGTCTCATGATCTCCTGAATATTGGAGACAGATTTCTCTGACTGCTACAATGCTTATTAACTTGTTCTAGAGACAGGACTTCAGGGAAGCAAGACACGTACGGTCTTTCGGAAAGAATGGGATTCAGAATATCAACGGGTCAACGTCGCGTATATGGGGCTATAGCTTCTTCACTAACACCCAGGCCACTTCCTTCCCTATTCTTGTACAGCTTACTTAATTCTCTGCCATTAATGGCCTCGAACTTACTGAGCCGTTAAACGTTAGGTACTGTACTCTTCTTTCCTTCTTGCAGTCTGCTTATTCAACGTTTATACACGTTATCTAATGGTACAGTCAAACCATTGGGAGTTTGGACAGTTTCATCACTATCCTCAGTAGTATCAGTAGAAGCAGCCAGGGAAGCACCATTCATCCGAATCATGTCTAGGTGGCCACTTCCCAATTTTCGTCCTACTGGTGCCTTTGAGATTGCACTCTAACAAACAACTCGCTTAACAGGTGGTCTCCTTCTCCCCATGTTTCTCGTTTTATGATTGGGCAGTTGTTTCAGAGGATCACGATACAAGGAAATAGTTCAGGATTTCATCTTCCTCTACTTTGATGTGTTATAAAGGCGCCAGAATGGATGAAAACCCCAGACAGAGCACCGTAGATCTGCCAAACTCTATACCACCTAAAAAGGAACAAATTTCTTCATCATTTACGAATATCTGTGGATCACCTGTTAGTGCAAGTACAGTAAGACCGAGCTGTCCCCTCAATAGTTTCTTCATTTTGGACAATGTTTCGGATAATTTGGACGTTTTGTGAATACAGTCATGTGTTTTGCTTCATCGTCCTGCACAAAGTGTCTGTCTTTCCATTCTGTACTTTTTCACTTGCTTTGCAGTACTTGTTTCTATTTCTTTTTCACTAGCAAATGTATCTAAATGTCAACACAGATCGATTGAGGCATAAGGACATCAGAGAATTGGTGTACCTTTTCAGAAATGCGAAAAGAAAATAAGTGCTGGGGTCACCACGAACACAAACTGGCCATCATTGAATAATCTGGTATAATATCAATTTGAAAGGGAACTGTGTGGCATATTGACTACTGCACTGATCACTAATAAGCTGATGTTATTTTTTAATTTCTGCGCCGATTTCTTCAGTATATTTAATAGAAATTATGTAGAGTAGGCCTCATGATGCTTTAAAAAAATGGTTCAAATGGCTCTGAGCACTATGGGACTCAACTGCTGTGGTCATCAGTCCCCTAGAACTTAGAACTACTTAAACCTAACTAACCTAAGGACATCACACACATCCATGCCCGAGGCAGGATTCGAACCTGCGACCGTAGCAGTCGCACGGTTCCGGACTGCGCGCCTAGAACCGCGAGACCACCGCGGCCGGCCTAATGATGCTTTAAAACTGTATTATAACTACTCTTCGTCAAAATAATAAATCCAAGATACCTTCTTATTACTTATTTGCTTTTACTTTCACTTACAGCTTAAACGTTCTCTTACTACTGAAAAACATTTCTGAATTTATAGAAATAAAAGTGTACTATTGCCAGATTAATTTAGTAAAATGGTTTCAACCAAACCGTCTTTAATGTAATTGTTTGCTTTATTGTTCACAGGTAACAGTCAATAGATGGCATTACTGGACCTCGGTGATACAGGTATTTACTACTTTAATGAGATGAATAAAGGAATACGGATTTTATTACACGTCTTTCATAGGAACAGGGATGCATTATATCATAAGCTTGTTTTATGCATTCTACTGATGGAGATTGCTAGAAACAGAAATGACATTGGAGATTAGTAGTAAGATTTAGCTAGTTTCCTTTTTTTTATGATGTATGTCAGTGTTATATAATCAGCTTCCGTCTTCATGGATCAAGCGTATTGTTAACTTGGCGGAAAAAAGCCTTCATGGCGGCAAAACAAATTTCACAGGTACTATTCCTAATCTTTGTCTTCAAGCCTTTGTACGAAGCAGAACTTCAAAAATAGTTGACTGTTACTCTAGTTTTATCTGCTGAAATAGTGACGCTGTCTGTGCGCCTTACGTCAGGAGATATTATTTATTTAATGTTATGAAAATATGATTGGTTGTTCGACGATAGTAATAAGACATCTTGTTATTACATTACAAATTTCAAAGTAGGTGGTGTACTGCAAAAATCCAAGACACAGTAATCAACAGAAGTGATGCTCTTTTTCTGGTTTCAGTGCGTAAGATGCCGCCATTTCTTCAATATTCGAACATATTCAACATTCAAAATATTCCATTGACAACTTAACATTTTGGTCTCATACGGGCCTTACTGCAGCAATCTCATCCACGAAATTTTAGACTAAACAGTGAAACCATTATAGTTCTTTGAACTCAAACTTTGAGAGTGCAAATCAATTACACTTTCAATACACACCATAACGGTCGCGAGCATTAGTTACCTTCGAGACTGGACTTGGTGAGTTCATGTGAGTCAAGAATGTCTTTAAGGTGACAAAGATGCTATTATCAACACCTCACTGAGATTGAACGAGGTCATGTAATAGGGCTACGTAAAAGCTTTATCTTCTTTCTCAGATATTGCAAAAAGACATGGTAGGAATATAGCCACTGTACCCAATTGTAGTGAGCGGTACTCACGAGAATGTAGGGTCGCTAAAAGACCGGGCCCCGGACGGCCACGTGAAACTACCAAGAGGGAAGACCATCGTGTTCGGTATATGGCTCTGGTCCTATGTACTGCATCTGTAGCAGCAATTTGAGCAGCACTCTGCACCACAGTGACACAACGAACTATCACAAATCGGTTACTTGAAGGACAGCTCCGAGCCAGACGCCGTGTAGCGTGCATTCCACTGACTCCAGACAACCGCCATTTACGATTTCAGTGGTGCAAGCGAGAGCTCGTTGGCATGGCGGTCTGTTCTGTTTGCTGATGAAAGTTGATTCTGCCTCGGCACCAGTGATGGTAGTATGTTAGTTACAAGGAGGCCAATTGAAGACCTGCAGCCAACCTATCTGCGTGTAGGACACACTGCACCTATACATTGAGTTATGGTCTGAGATGCGATTTCGTATGACAGCGGGAGCGCTCTCGTGGTTCTTCGACTCACCCTGACTGCAAGCTTTTACGTCAATCCGGTGATTCGACCTGTTGTGCTGCCATTCATTAACAGCATATCACGAGGTGTTTTCGAACAGGTTAACGCTTGCCACATGCCACTATTGTAAACCAATATGTTCAGCACAGTGTCACCGTGTTGCCTTGAACTGCTCGATAGTCAAATCTGATCCAATCGAGCACATATTCATCATCGGACGGCCACTCCAGCATCATCAACAACCAGCATTAACCGTCTCTGTATTGACCGACCAAGTGCAACACGCATGGAATTCCATCCTATAAACTGACTTCCAGTACATGCAAACACAATACATGCACGTTCACATGTTTGCAGTCAACAATTTGGCGGTTACACCAGTTATTAATGTACCAGCATTTCACACTTGCAGTGGCTTATCTCTCGCTGGCAGGGTTGTCAATAGCCTGTGATCTTGTAATGTTAATCACCTAAAAATGTTACCGAGACAAATGTATTCCAGAAATTGCATTACTCTGTATTAATAGTTTTTTGGTGTTGCGATCAGTGTAAATTATGTCATATTTATAAGGGATGATTTTTAGTTGCCGTTCAAAGGCCGTAAAGTACAGATTCGGTATGCCAATCGGACAAAATCTCCCTAAGTATTGAGGGAATCATCCCACCAACGTGCCAGTTTGAAGACACCCGTTTTAAACTCTGTTAGGTGTTGATAACTGTCTCCCTCGAGTATGTGGTTCCCTGTATCTTTTTCAGTAATCACTCAACATCCGATGCTGTTCACGTCCCCTTCTATATGGTGTCTCAAACCTTTTGGGTCAAATTGAAACAGTTAATAATGAGTTCACAACCATTCATATTGAGATAGGGAACCAATAGTCTGAAATGCATATTTATTGTTCAATCCACGCTTCGGTGGTCTCGCGGTTCTAGGCGCGCAGTCCGGAACCGTGCGACTGCTACGGTCGTAGGTTCGAATCCTGCCTCGGGCATGGATGTGTGTGATGTCCTTAGGTTAGTTAGGTTTAAGTAGTTCTAAGTTCTAGGGGACTGATGACCACATCAGTTGAGTCCCATAGTGCTCAGAGCCATTTTTTTCTTTTTGAGTCCACGCTTGCCGGCCACTGCACCAACTCTTACACCCTGTTAGGTGTTGATATAGTTGTCTCCCATGAGTACGCGGATGTCTGTGTCTTTCACAGCGGCCACTGTGCGCCTGCTTTGCTGACTGACAGTTGGCCTTTGGCTGTGCTGCGGTGAGGACGCGCTGTTTGTGTTCCTGCCGCGGAGCGAGCGCTCGTGTTGTTTACATCGTACTAGGCCGTTTCGCGCGTGCCGTACTCAGCATATAGATCACTATGGCGCACCAATACAGAAAATCGACGCTCAAATTTACGTTCCGCAACGAATATGCACGGCCCAAAGCACTCGAACGATTTTTACGAGAAGAAGTTAAAATCCCGGCGACCGACATTCTCGGCATTCACTTGTCCATTGTGAGTAGTATCGTATATGTCAAGATCATCAACGACGCAACATGTGAACGGATCCTTCGGGACACGAAACAGGGCCTCCGTTTCTGCCATGCTGATGGCAATGTGGGAACTGTGCACGTTGATTATTCTGGCATGGGACTTCGCACGATCAGAATTTTTGAACTTCCTTTCGAACTACCGGCGGAGGACGTCGTGACAGCCCTGCGCCCCTACGGCACGGTCCATGATCATATTGCGGAAAAATGGACGCAATTCCAGACGTATCCTGTGCTGAACGGCGTCCGCCAAGTCCGAATAGAACTTAAAAGACATGTACCTTCATATCTGAATATCGGTGGCTGCCGTGCCATCGTCATCTACGATGGGCAACCGAAGACCTGCTCTGGTTGTGGGAAGGAGGGACACCTCAGATTAGAATGTATGCAACGTCGAATCACTCAACTGCCGCCGGCTGAAGCGGACCCGCCATCGCAGCCGACGCTGCTTCCTGTGACTTATGCAGCAGCCCTCACGACAGCTACCACTTCACCACGACAGCCGACATCCACTGTTGGGTCGCGGCTCCATGCTCCAATTCAGGGCGATGATGACACGCCCGTTCCACAAGCTACGGATTCAACTCCGATGCCGCCGCCCCCGTCGACGGATAATAACATACATGACGATAGCATGGCCGTAGACTCGCTTATTGCGCCTACGGCTGCCTTTGTGCCGGAATGTCGTGCATCTTTGCCATCGTCTGACACAGAAGGACACACCAGGAAACAACGCTCTCCGAAGCGACGGAAGCGGAGGTGTAGAGCAACTTCCGAACGGGATGCGACACAGCCTCCAGAGGATGACGATTCCACCTTCAATGACGACGCTACCACAGAGGCAGCTGCCATTTGCTGCAGTGTGGCACCAGCGAACGAAACTGAGCACAAACCACATATATCTACAGTGGCAAAATCAGATGCCGAGATGCAGGACAATTTATTTAGCGTATGGCAAGTACACTCACGTATGAAAAATCTAAAAGTACATAACACACAAAACAGTTACAATATCACAAACAAACATCTAGGTTAGAAATATAATCGATTGCACTGTTAGTCGCATCCATGAAGTCCCTTGTTGGCCCAGGGTAGGCCCTCAGAGGGCATTCTACCACGATATGGTGAATTGTCTGCCTGTCAGCGCCGCAGTCGCACTGTGGTGATGGCACTATGCTCCATTTGTACAAGGAGTCCGCACAACGGCCGTGGCTCGTCCTGATCCTGTTAAGGGTAGACCAGATTTTGCGGGGCAAATCAAAGCCCCGAGGTCTGTTAGATGTTCCCAATAAGGTGTTAACCTGAGGCGGTGTCTTTTCCTCCCATTCTTCTCTCCAGCGGTCCTCAAGAATAAAAGCGTTCTTTACCAGATCTTTGGCACTTGCGAGAGGGGGGTGTCTGGATTTCAATCTCTTTTGCTCAATTCCATTACTCAGGGTGTGGATAGGAAGATCTGGGCTATTTTGGATTTTTCGACACTCCCTGACAAGTGCGTGTTCTCTGCGCAAATGTGGCGGCGGGATATGGCTCAATACAGGCAGCCATTGGACAGGAGTTGACCTGATCGTTCCAGAGATAATCCTCATCGTTTGGTTCAAGACTGCATCCACCTTCTTGATGTGAGCACTATTTAACCATATTGGGGAACAGTACTCTGCTGCAGAATAGACAAGTCCTAGTGCAGAGCTACGCAGAACGGAGGCAGTGGACCCCCAACTAGTGCCACAAAGCTTTTGGACAATGTTGTTTCTAGTTCTGACTTTTTCAGCAGTGTTTACAAGGTGTTGTTTATAGCTCAATGTTCTATCGAGTGTCACGCCCAGATACTTTGGTGTTCTATTATATGGAAGAATGCCGCCATCAAAGCGGATCTTGAGCTCTTTGTTTGCTAATTTGTTATTCAGGTGGAAACAAGTGGCCTCTGTTTTGGATGGGCTGGGTTGGAGCCTCCAGTCACGGAAGTATTTTCCTAGAGTGGTCAAATCGCTGGATAGTGTGATCTCAGTTTCCTCCATCACTCGGTGTTGTGTGGCCAAGGCCCAGTCGTCCGCATATCCGAACATTTTGGATCTCGTCCTAGGCATATCGGCTATATACATGCTGAAAAGCAGTGGAGCCAGTACTGAACCTTGGGGCAGACCATTATTAAGTTTCATGAATTTACTTCTGTTGTTACCGATGACAACCTGGAATGGTCTATT
Source organism: Schistocerca nitens (assembly GCF_023898315.1). Lineage (NCBI taxonomy): Eukaryota > Metazoa > Arthropoda > Insecta > Orthoptera > Acrididae > Schistocerca > Schistocerca nitens. The sequence continues at coordinate 717,297,388 of NC_064616.1, forward strand.
GCAGAACATTTCGTTGATAAGGTTAGCCGTTTTTAGACATGGCACGATGCGGAGGAGCTTATAAATCAGGCCCTGTCTCCAGACAGTGTCGAACGCCGCCGTCAGGTCAACAAATACCACTGATGTTTTTTGCTGTCTTTGGAAGCCCGCCTCGATGTAGGTTGTTAGAGCGAGGACCTGATCCGTGCAGCTTCTTTTCGGCCGGAAGCCCGCCTGTTCTACCGGTACAGATGCTGCCCACCACCTTCTGGAGTGCAAGCACCCATGCCGTGTCCTGAGGAAGCTAGGGAGGCCGATCTTGCTTTCAGTTCCCCGACGTGGGCGGATGACCACGACGCCGACGGAACCATGCAAGTTACGCCAACAGGGCCCACGGCATTGGCGCCGACTCTCTATAAAGGACTGCAGGTGAGGTTTGGGTGGATGCGGTGGTGTCAAAACAGTCATGAGCGTCATAGGTAATTCCAGTCTTAATGGATAACTTAACACCTGCGGTTCGGCGACAAGCTTATCGTATCGCCACGCTTAACCTCAACACGATACGAACGGAAGTGAAGATCCAGTTGCTGCGTGAGATGCTTCGTTCTTCGGATGTTGACATTGCCCTGTTGCAAGAAGTATATATAGCGGCCCTCCCCGTTTTCTACGGTTATGTGACATATGTGTCACCGGCGGACCGGAATGGCAGCGGTACAGCAATACTAGTGCGCGTCGGAATTGCCATCGAAGAAGTGACTTACCTTCCGTCAGTAAGGGGGCTGGCGATCACAGCACTGGGCACGCGCATCATTAACATTTACGCTCCATCAGGAACTGACCAACGCCGCGAACGATCGCTGTTCTACTCGGAGGATATCGCCCCCCTCTTTATCAGCCGCTTCGAGCAATATATCTTCGGCGGCGATTTTCTCGACTTGTCAAGAACTTCGGCTCCTGGTTCGAGATCTGCTTCTCACCGACACTTGGGAGACAGTGCACGGTGACCGTCCCGGGCCGATATACCTTACTAGTCACTCCGCCAGTCGCCTAGACCGCATTTATGTCTCACGAGATCTAGCACCAGGAGTATTGGACGCCGAACGTTGGCCGCTTGCCTTCTCCGATCATAGCGCTTTCATATGCACACTCACTCTACAACAGCAGCGGATATGGCGCAGCCGAGGATCCTGGAAGCTGAATGTGGCACATCTTCAAGCCCCGGAATGCCGTCAGATTATCGCCAACACATGGCTGGATTGCGAACGTCGTCTTCCCCGATACCCGTCGACTCGAGCATGGTGGGTGGACTGTGCTAAACCAGCTTTTCGGCATGTGCTAACACAATTCGAAAAAGATATCGAAGCTTGGCATCGTCACAGATTGGACTTTTATTACACGATGCTTCGCGAACTCGACAGCCAACCACCATCTCCAAACCGACAAATGGAAAGCCGCCGAATTAAAGGTAAAATATTATCTCTTACGAGGAAACGTTTGGAGGGGGTCATAGTGCGATCGCGACGTGAAGACCGAGTGGAAGGAGAAAACCCGTCTATGCATCACATCGTGCTCGACAGCCGCCGACGCCGACAGCAGCTGATCACGGACCTCGTATTGCCAAGTGGTAGGGTCGTAATGACTCAGGCGGCGGTTACAGAAGCCTTCGAAGATCACTATCGCCGGTTTTACGAAGAGGTGAATACAGAGGACGAGGAAGCGGACGATCACGACATACTGCGGCACGTGTCGCACACCCTCGACAGTGCAGCAGCGGCGACGCTGTTAGGTGGGATTACACGAGACGACATCGAGGACGCGCTTAACAAGTGAGCACTCAACAAATCTCCCGAGCCAGACGGACTGCCGCTCGAGTTTCATCGTACTTTCCGCGATCTCATGACGCCCCGATGGATCATCATGTACCAAGAACTGATGACCCCCGGTTCCCACGTGCCACCTGCATTCGTGGAAGGTCTCCTTATACCGATACACAAGCCTTCCAGAGGTTGGACGGTCGAGGACTACAGGCCAATTACAATGCTCAATTCGGACTATAAAATCTTCGCCCGACTACTCGCCAGCCGCATAAAGAAGGTTCTGCCCCTACTCCTCTCAATGGAGCAAACGACACAGGGCGGAGTGACCAACATGCAAACGGCAACCAGTGAATGCAGGGATTTAATAGCCATCGCCACATCCTGTCGCCTTCGAGCTGCTCTGATCTCCATTGATTTCGACCACGCCTTCGACAGAATTCGCCACAAGTTCCTTCTGTCCGTTATGGCCCGTATGGGCTTCCCGCCTGACTTTCTCGACATCTTTCATCGCCTTTTCCGTGGAGCTGCATCCCGTGTACTGGTGAATGGACGGATTGCGGGTCCCTTTCCGATCCGACGGTCTGTTCGCCAAGGATGCCCACTCTCCATGATCCTTTACGCGATCGCACTCGAACCACTTGTCGGAGGGTTGAAAAACAGGCTCTCGGGCATGTCATTGAGGGATCACACCTTTCACTGCAGGATATCTGCTGATGACCTTCTATTACTTGTCCGATCTGGTGACGAGGTACGCTCGGTGGTACAATGGATCAATCGCTATGGTTTAGCAGCGGGCAGCCTCATGAATGTGGCCAAGTCGGCAGCGATGCCCATTGGGAGAGGTCTACAGGAGGACGCTTTAGCCCCACTGCCACTAGTTAACAAGATCCGATTCTTGGGCATAACATTTACACAGGATGTGCGCCGCACGGCTGCCATGAACTATGCCCGATTACCACAGGCAATACGCACAGAAGTTCGCCGGAACTTACTTCGACGGATGGACCTCCTACAGCGTGTGGAATAGCTCAATCTTCACGTGGCAACTAAGATGATCCACATGGCCCAGGTCCTACCGATATCGACAGCGATGGCACACAGACTGCAAGCAGCGTTTGGATATTACCTTACCGCCGGACACCTATTCAAAGTTCGCTACGAAACACTCACCCTCCCTCCGCTTGATGGCGGACTGGGACTTATAAATGTACGAGCGAGGGCTACAGCATTATACTTGTGCACAATGATGAAATTGTGGACCCACAAAGATGCTTCCCTTACGGGTCGTCTGTTAGAGGAATTGCTGCCGGCGTCTCTTCTGCCACCTGTCACGGTTGCGCACATTACACCCTCACTCTCGCACCTCTCGGCATTTATTCTTGAGTATAGTTACGTGCACCCAGACCTTCCCAACACTCGCACTCCCAAGGCGAGAGACTTTTACAGACTGCTGCTAAGGTCCATGCCTCGAAATGTGATTGAGAGGAAGAGCCCTACGACCCTATGGCCTGCAGTGTGGAGAGCGGTCCAGAAGTCGTTCCTCCCCACGCGGGAACGAGCCGCGTGGTACCAGGTGGTGAACGGGAAGGTTGTAACACGACAAAGGCTGCACGCTATTGGGATGGCGGATTCCCCCCTTTGCCCACGTTGCCACCTCGTGGATACTGATGAACACCGTTTAACATGTGGATCGGCGTTAGAGATATGGCTGCTAGTGCAGAAGATCCTCGCCTGCTACCTACGTATCGCGCCTCGCACAATTGAGCTACGGCTCCTCCTTTGTCCAGAGGATACTTATTTCCCACCTGCGAAGACTCACGCTCTTACGTGGTTTAAAGGCATGTCCATATACTACCTCTTTCTAGATGATGAGAAGATGGTGCTTGATTACTGGCAATTTCTCCAGGACAGTCACAGCACACTTGAGTACACACCCCGATACTGACAACTACACTGCTGGCCACCGTAAATGCAACACCCTGAAGGAAGCATCCGAATCAAGTGAAATTTACACCATGGGTTTGCAGCGATGAGATATGCAACTGATTAGAATTTCAGAGCAGACGCACATCACGCGCGCCTGTGGCGCCACCTCATAGCGTCATTTGAGGCTTGGCGATTTCGACGAGTGTACGTTCGGCACGTGTGTTTACTTTGTGGTTGTTTCACAAGACGATCAGTTATGCCTCGTAGACAACTGCGAACATCTTTTGATCAAGTATCCGAGTTCGACAGAGGAAGGATAGTGGCTTACCGAGATTGTGGATTATCATACAGAGAAATCGCTAGTCGTGTTGGACGAAACCGAACAACTGTAATGCGGATATGTGACAGTTGGATGCAGGAGGGTACGACGGACCGACGTGGTCGATCGCATTCACCTCGGTGCACCACTGCACGTGCTGATAGGCAAATTGTGCGCATGGCAGTGACGGATCGCTCAGTGACATCCCGAACCATAGCACAGCACATTGCGTCTGTAACGCATCATCAAGTGTCTGTGCGTACCATTCGACGCCGTTTACAGCACAGTGGTCTGTCCGCAAGACGTCCATTGCTTCGTCTACCATTGACGCAGAACCACAGACGTCTCCGTCGCCAATGGTGTGATGACAGACGGATGTGGACGGCAGAATGGAATAACGTTGTCTTTACTGACGAGGCACGCTTCTGTTTGCAGCACCACGATGGTCGGATTCGAGTTTGGAGACACCGTGGAGAGAGGATGCTGGACAGCTGCATTATGCACCGCCACACTGATCTTGCACCGGGTATTATGGCATGGGGCGGTATTGGATATTACTCTCGCACGCCTCTAGTACGCATTGCCGGTAGTTTAAATAGCCGGCGCTACATATCCGAGGTGCTGGAGCCAGTTGCCCTTCCTTACCTTCAGGGCTCGGCCACAGCCATATTTCAACAGGATAATGCGCGACCACACGTGGCACGCATTGTCCAAAGGTTCTTCGTCAATAACCAGATTGAACTGCTTCCCTGGCCAGCTCGCTCTCCGGATCTTTCGCCGATAGAAAACATGTGGTCCATGGTTGCTCAACGAGTGACCCAGATTACATCCCCAGCTGCCACACCAGATGATCTTTGGCAACGTGTGGAAGCTGCTTGGGCTGCTGTACCCCAGGAACACATACAAAGTCTCTTTGACTCAATGCCGAGACGTGTGGCAGCGGTGATCTCCAACAATGGCGGCTACTCTGTCTACTGATTCTGGCAGGAACCACATGTCACAGACGTCTGTAAACGTAATCATTTGATACTTGGTCAACATGTTATCTATCAAATAAATCTTGTTGTGCTACCTCTTGTCTTTCTTGGTGTTGCATTTACGGTGGCCAGCAGTGTATTTGCGCAGTGTCTTCGATAACCCCCCTCACAGTTGGGGAGTACCGGGCAGAGGATGACCGCCGTCATGGGGCTCCACACGCTGCGAAATGTTGTACCAATTTGGGACATGGAATCTGTACGCAGATGGGCCATGCACATGGAATGGCGTGCGGGATTTGGTTACATTTTTCTTTCTTTATTATCTATCATCACATTTATTGGTTTCAAATTCTATTTCATAGTTTAGAAGGAACTCTTGTTCTGTTGTTGCTACGGATGTACATTCTAATTTTGTTTGTCGTAACTGAAAGATGCCTTTTTTCATCTATATGAAAAAAAGGTTGGCAGAGGAAAAATAAATAAAGTAAAAAACAATAAAAAAGTGGTTAAAAAAAGTTGGATAAAAAACTGGTAACGTGCTTGCCTACCATGAAGTGGGCCCGAGTTCGATTCTCAGCCGGGTTGGATATTTTCTCCGCTCGTGGACTGGTTATTTGCGATCGTCATCATCACCGACACCTAAGTCGCCCAGTGTGGCGTCAGCTGAAGTAAGACTTGCAACCCGGCGGCCGGACTTCCCCGGATGGGACCTCCCGACAGTCAATGCCACACGATCATCATTTCATTTTTAAAGTGATCACTCAACATCCTTCTAGAGGGTATCCAAACCTTTTGGGTTAAACTGAAACAGTTAATAGTGGATCCACAACCAATTACATTGAGACAGAGACCCAATGGCCGGAAATACATATTCATTGTGTTATGGACATACACAGCGTACACCGCATAACAACAACGTAGCTCACAGTAATCGTTCAGCACTATTACCTTCAGTCTTGTGGGGCTGGTCCCGGCGGAGGTTCGAGTCCTCCCTCGGGCATGGGTATGTGTGTTTGTCCTTAGGATAATTTCTGTTAAGTAGTGTGTAAGCTTAGGGACTGATGACCTTAGCAGTTAAGTCCCATAAGATTTCACACACATTTGAATATTTTTGAACCTTCAGTCTTAATATATGTACTGCAACGGCGTATGCACCTCTGCCGCACTCTCGCAAAGATCTCTGGTGTCTGTTGTGTAGTGGAACAGGCAGCGGATGATAAACACCTCCGACCACCAAACATCCATACTGAACACAGCTTAGCTAATAGCATGTGTGTCATGTGACGGCCGCAATCGTCGTAGCAGAGCATTAAGCTGTGCCGCACGCACACCACTATCCCTGGTGTCAGTTGTCCATTGCATCAGAAAGCTTGTAATGTGTCCATGGTGACGTGTGTTACTTATACAGTGCATGGCACGTAGTTGAAGATGGAACGTTACTCGTCACAAGAGTCAGAAGACATGCATTTAATGTACACTGCGGCATTATTTAGTACCCGTAAAGCAGCACGAATGCACAGGGAATGCTTTCCCAACAGACGTCACCCTAACTCGAAGAAGTTTATGTCCATGAATATCGGCTTACGGGAGACGGGGTCGTTCACACAACAGACCGGGACAAGGTTCCCGACAAAGATGTGTCCGAACACCAGACTTTGAGGAGATGGTGCTGGATCGTGTCGCCGACATCCAGCAGTAAGCACCCGTCAACCTGTCTGTGAAACGCGCACTTCGAAGAATGCAGTGTGGAGAGTGCTCGTGGAACAGGTGCTACACCCCTCTCTCAAAGAGCGTGTGCAAGCGCTGGGGCCAACGTATTTTGGGCATTACGCTCATGCTTGTCAATAGATTTTCCGCGGCAGTGCTGGAATGCAGAATTTCGTACAGTTTGTGTTATTCACGGATGACTCCTCATTCACCCGTGATGCTATTTTCAACAGTTGCAACAGCCATGTCTGTAGTGAGGACAACACTCACTCCACCCACATCGGTGGCTATCAGCAAAGATTCTCTGTCAGCGTACGGGCGGGCATTGTCCGAGATCACCTAATAGGACCTCTCTGCGTGTTGAGTATTTGATTGGCATTGTGCCAAATTACGCGCTGTTACAATCTACCGGGTGATCAAAAAGTCAGTATAAATTTGAAAACTGAAAAAAATCATGGAATAATGTAGATAGAGAGGTACAAATTGACACACGTGCTTGGAATGACATGGGGTTTTATTAGAAACAAAAAAAGATAAAAGTTCAAAAAATGTCCGACAGATGGCGCTTCATCTGATCAGAATAGCAATAATTAGCATAACAAAGTAAGACAAAGCAAAGATGATGTTCTTTACAGGAAATGCTCAATATGTCCACCATAATTCCTCAACAATAGCTGTAGTCGAGGAATAATGTTGTGAACAGCACTGTAAAGCATGTCCGGAGTTATGGTGAGACATTGGCGTCGGACGTTGTCTTTCAGCATCCCTGGAGATGTCGGTCGATCACGATACACTTGCGACTTCAGGTAACCCCAAACCCAATAATCGCACGGACTGAGGTCTGGGGACCTGGGAGGCCAAGCATGACGAAAGTGGCGGCTGAGCACACGATCATCACCAAACGACGCGCGCAAGAGATCTTTCATCAATATGGGGTGGTTTTTTTGGTTCTAATAAAACCCCATGTCATTCCAAGCATGTGGGTCAATTTTTACCTCTCTATCTACATTATTCCGTGGTTTATTAAGTTTTCAAATTTATACTGACTTTTTGATCGCCCTGTATATTACAGTGATTTCGGTACTGTGCCAGAAGACAACACATACCGTGATACAGACGAAGTAGGATCTCTTAAAACTCTTAGCGACAGTTTAGATATCGGCAAATCATCTTAATCATTACGAATAAAGTGGCAGATAGTTATTAGTACTACAATATGTAATTATTGAAGTCCTCTTAGATCCCAGCTATAGTTCATTTATTTTGGATTTAAATGAGAATTTTTTTGTTTAAAACAAAATACTTATGAGTGTCTTACCACACTTTGCATAACTTACTATTGTTCCAATTATTTTCTAACTACCTAAAAGTTACTTCACTGCGGCTCAGTTCCTTTTCCACAACACAAGATAGTGTATGAGAGTTTTTTTCCCTAGCGTGTTTGTTCGACGAAATACTACCAGCGCTCGGTCAGCGGACGCGTAATCGCTCTTCTCAACTCCTTGGGTTCAATCATAGACATAAGAGGCAGGCAGCCTTTCTTCTGTGACGGTAGTGCCTTCCACCCGAAGGCAGTGCCAGTGGATGGTGGAGTGGGGTACAGACGGTAGCAGATTTGGCGTAACGGGACAAGAGAAGCGTGGCAATGCTCTTCGGCAAATCTCTCTCGTCTTACGAACCCGCCCCAGGACACCGGATTTCCTACGGTTTGCCTTTGTCCTCTTTTCCAGGTCAGTGTTGAAAGCGCCGCGCTGCATGTCAGAGAGCTCCTTCCAGTTTGCTATTGCTTTGCTATGGGAATGAGACCCTACCCACCAGTCTCTCACCGAAGCATTTTCCCAGCAGAGTGGTCGCACAGCGAGAAAACTTTGGCATTACTCGTTCATCTGCTGTATCTGTCGTCGCCGTTGGAGTTTTTGTAGTTCGTACTGAGAGAAAGTCGACACTGCAATAAAACATCCAGAAAAATTTATCCTAGTTACGAAACACACGTCTTGAAAAATATTCCAAATATTTTTGCCCTTCTGTAGGACAGACACATTGCGATTTAACTGTTTTCATATGCGCGAATTTTATTCAAACTTAACAGGTACAAATAACTCACACAAAATATTAGCTGCAGAGGTAATAATGGAGAAAAATGTTTCAGCATTTCTTTCAATAGTTGGTTTGCTTAATCACTCAATAACGAATCTCTCTGTGCCAGAGGACATGAATGTTGATATACAATTTACGATAACGTTTTTCTAAGGTTCATGTTGATCATTACGATATCGACACGATTATTAGTATTCGCCAAAACCGGAATATAATACGCCCTATTGGTTTGGGATATTTTCCTATCCTTCCTAATCGAAACACTTCGTTGACTGATGGTGGTTTGTTGATCGGAAGCTATTTATGTGTTCCGCCTATAGATCGTGTAAGTTCCACGATCCCAGCATTCGCCTTTATCAGCACTCAAAACTACAGCCTCGGTAGCTATTTAGTTTAAGGCGCATTCGCTGTCTTGAAAGCAGGTGCTTTAAGCATTACACCAACTGAACGTCTCAATATGAGACGCAACATTGATCAAAAGTCACTGAGGATGTGGGGTGGGGGAATGTAATTCAAAATTTCCTTTCAGCTTTCATACAGCGGAAGAAACATATGAAACAATAGACATCAAGATTCACAAGTTGTAGTATCAGATAGTATTGCAGTAAAGTACATATTGACATTTTTCATAAAATTCAAATTGCTGCATAACGTAAAAGAAAATTTGCACTCAGTAGAGCTACTTTTAATTACATTTTAGTTATATAGTTGTGTTAGTTGTAACCGTTTTAATGAATTAATTGCAGCCTGAATCGCTGTTGTTCAGTGATAACTAAAATTTGATGTACAATATCTGTTAGTTATAATTATTACACACTCTAAAAAAAATGGTTCAAATGGCTCTGAGCACTATGGGACTTAACATCTATGGTCATCAGCCCCCTAGAACTTAGAACTACTTAAACCTAACTAACCTAAAGACATCACACAACACCCAGCCATCACGAGGCAGAGAAAATCCCTGACCCCGCCGGGAATGGAACCCGGGAACCCGGACGTGGGAAGCGAGAACGCTACCGCACGACCACCAGATGCGGGCTATTACACACTCTCTCTCCTTCAAATATCATTCAGGAAATATCACTGATGGCAGGCTTTCTTTGGATATATGGTTACAGTACACAACGGAAATCTTCATAAATTTCGGTTTCAGTTTATATGTCCAAGGAAGTTCCTGTTACTGTAAAACTCCGCTACAAAGCGAAAACTTCACTTCCAAAAACGTTTTCCGCCTTAGATAAACGCTGCATAGTTTTGGTTTCAGATAACAAATACTATGAAGGATTTAAACTAATACTCACTATATACAGAAGTCATGGTGGTCAAGCGCCGCGCTTCTCAACATTTTTTTCCTTTGGGGCACACCAAAGTACGTTTTAAGCTTTCACAACAACTCTACATGTGATTTTTTTCCCTAGATACAAAAAAAATACATAAAGTACATTCAACCAGTTTTTATGACGGAACGACTATGAGATACCAATTTTACAAATGTATTACGTAAGACTCTTGAATGGGAAGAAATTTTTCATGTTCTAGATTCTTTTGTCTGCGAAGATTAGAAGACATTAAAAATCTCGCGACACATCTGACATGTATTCGTGGCGGCGGAGAAACGCTGATCTACCGCGAAGAGCACTGGATTTCGGTCCTGGAGGTACCGGGTTCGAATCCCGTAGAGGATTCAGTCCCTCCAGGACGGTCGCAGGTCCACTCAACCTTCCGTCAGCACGAGTGCCGGGGATCTTCCTGCAGGTAAAAGGTGTCAAGGCGAGGGTCCCGCCACCCTCCCCTGCTAGTGCCTCACCGAACAGAAAGTCTGTACTCTGCCCACAGTCAGCCTGATAGTCCGGTCACGGGCTCGCACCACAGACTTCACTTTACATTACTCTCTACATCTTCCGCAGCTCGTGGTCGTGCGGTAGCGTTCTCGCTTCCCGCGCCCGGGTTCCCGGGTTCGATTCCCGGCGGGGTCAGGGATTTTCTCTGCCTCGTGACGACTGGGTGTTGTGTGATGTCCTTAGGTGAGTTAGGTTTAAGTAGTTCTAAGTTCTAGGGGATTGATGACCATAGATGTTAAGTCCCATAGTGCTCAGAGCCATTTGAACCGTTTTTTTTTACTCTCTACATCTAATGTTAGTTTCTCACAATTGAACTCGTGTACATCATTTAAGCTTTCAGAGCGAGTCAAATTATTCACCACGTACTATGTAACAGTGATAGTAAGGCGACCTAACACTCGTGTTTGTCTGAATCTTGATTGAAGCAAAGTGTTTCACAGCGACTGTAACTCGGATCTGATTTCCATGAGCATTGATCTAGCAACTGAGTTGTCTGATCACGCTTAAGAGGACATTCTGCTCAAGACCGATGAAAAAATGGATTTTTCCCATAATTTGTAGCCCTGATGCACAGAGATTACGCCTGCACAAGATTCTTTTTGTTTTGAAAGTATTTTAGAAGCTATAGCGTTTTGAATGGAACCGAGCCCGGCCCGAAATATAGGCTACAGTAGGAGCTCGATGAATTAGTTCAACAAAAGATTCGACCAGTGCACGAATGTCTGTCCAATGAACATTTGCTTAAAATATGCACCAGTGCCAATACGCATAATTACAGCGAGATCTTGGAAACTGATACCGAAACATCTCCACTGTGGGGCAAAAACTGTTGACATAGCAGCGTATATAACTGCAGGTCTATTCGACAAAGGTTATTTGTCTACTCTGAAGACCATGAACATGTTAGGAATCGTTATAGGGACGAATAGCAAAAACTCAGTGGAAGTATCTAACAGGAAACGCGTGGCCGCCGCGTAACAAGAAGTCCGGACTGAAAAAATACAGTACCAAATTTAGAACCATATCATATTTGAGGAAGAGGAAGGATGCCTCTATGGATTAACAGTAAGTTTTGAAGCAACGTGTTTTTCTTGCTCCAAGCTTTAAATACCTTTTTTCTCAAAACGACATTTTCAGCGCACGGAGTGCTCTAGAGCCTCTATGGATTAATCGATTCATTTGATTTTTTAAATGAAAGAATTAAATTTAAGGGGCCTTAGCGAAAGCTTTCTTTTAAATTCGAATTTTAAATATTTTAACATTATCATAATGGCCCCCAAAACTCATTATAATTAAAGAATTTGCTTTTATGGGTTTCAGAAATAGCCACGAGACTGTACAACGCTTCGCACAAACAGGAATGCACTGCCAGGCACACATTAACAAGGGCTGTACCCACCATTCTTAATTTTGTATGAGTTAAAAAAACTGTTGTTCATACTCGAATGTATGTATAATAAAGTGGTAAAACTCCCATTTGAATAAAAAGAATCTTCATATGAAAAAATTCTAAACTTTACCCGTTTTTCGTTACTTTCCACCAGAACCCTCTCTTAAGAGGCGATCTCAACGCTTTAACAGGCCACCATCTATCTTTTACTCTTCAGGACTCCGTAGGAGCTTTCCTGCTATCCATAGATATCTCCCACATGTAAGGTGGCGAATACGTTTGTCAATGTCCTCGCCACATTCTACAGAACGTTCGTAGTGTACAATTTGTTACATTATAGAGGAGTAAGTCCGTGAGACATGCTCAAATATCACAGTTGTGGAGCTCTACTTCGAAATACTTAGCTTCGAGCCACTCTTCGGAGCAGAAGTTTAATCTCCCGTTAAGTTTGTCACACGATACGTAGGGATAGGTGAGGGCTGAGGAACTTCATTGTAGAAACACTTTCGACTCCGTTCATAATAGACAGCGCCGTGGAGTTTATTCGAATAGCT